>NW_027468609.1:5880913-6157343 GCF_046254945.1 Alosa pseudoharengus | reverse complement strand
ACACACACACACTCCCCACCACACACCATGCCGGCCAGCAGCCTGCCGTCACGCCTCCTCACTAATCGCGTTACAGCGGATTTCATTACGAGCAGACGAGTGCTGTCAGCCAGCCCAGCCCAGCCCAACCCCGCGCAGAGCAGCTCAGCCCAGCACAGCCCAGCCCAGCCAGCAGGGCCCCTCTCTCTCTCTCTCTCTCTCTCTCTCTCTCTCTCTCTCTCTCTCTCTCTCTCTCTCTCTCTCTCTCTCTCTCTCTCTCTCTCTCTCTCTCTCTCTCTCTCTCTCTCTCTCTCTCTCTCTCTCTCTCTCTCTCTCTCTCTCCCTCCCTCTCTCTGCACCGTGGTGGAGAGGAGAGTGGCCTCTCCTGGCACGCTAGAACCAGGTCCTGCTTCCCTTAGAACATTGTGTTTTCTGGGCACCTCTGCATCTATTTCCAACTGACATTCTGTTTGCCTTGTTGTCCTTTTCCAGTCCCTTTTATTTTTGTTACCCTTCTTTCTTTTTCCTTTACTCGGTTCCTCTCTTTCTGACTTCTCCTGTCTTAATCCTTACCTTTTTCCATCTCTCTCTCTTTCTCTCTCTCTCTATCTGATGGTATCAATGTGTGTATTGTTTTGCTCTGGGAGTGTATGGGGGGTTATATTAGCTGGAGACGACTCTATAGCGTGGTCCGTGGTGGGGTATATTAGCTGGAGACGACTCTATAGCGTGGTCCGTGGTGGGGTATATTAGCTGGAGATGACTCTATAGCGTGGTCCTATGGGGGGTATATTAGCTGGAGATGACTCTATAGCGTGGTCCTATGGGGGGTATATTAGCTGGAGATGACTCTATAGCGTGGTCCGTGGTGGGGTATATTAGCTGGAGATGACTCTATAGCGTGGTCCGTGGTGGGGTATATTAGCTGGAGATGACTCTATAGCGTGGTCCGTGGTGGGGTATATTAGCTGGAGACGACTCTATAGCGTGGTCCGTGGTGGCAGCCCATCTCAGTGCTGCCAGGGGAGCCGGATTAGCGGCGGCAGGAGTAGCATCAGGCCCCGGCCTAATCCTCCCGTAGCCCCAAAACGCGGCTGCCAAAGAGCCTCCGCCACCGCCCCCCCACCTCTCCACCGCCCCCCCCCCCCCTCCTCCCCACCTCCTCCTCCCTCTCTGCTTCTGCTAACCCACCACCTCTGCCGCCATCACCGTCGGCAACCTCCGCCAACTGCCTTGCCCTCACCAGGGGGCTTATTTTCAGCCCAGGAAAGTCTTAGTCATCAGACGTCTCTATATATAAAGCTCAACTTTCAGAACATTGCTTCCTTCTGTTTTTCTTTTTCTTCAAAAAGTGTGTTTTCTTTCAAGACACACAACACAAAGTTTACACCGTTGTTGAATAGACTTTTGGAGTCGTTGAGTTGTTTTGTGTTTGGCTTGTTTGTCTGTTGGAGTAAACTCTGCAGGGGCAGCAGTGTGGAGCTGGAGCTTTGCCCAGGGATTCTCTCCCAGTCAGTGGGGGGGGAGGGGGGGGCCGTATCAGACTACATCTTTACACTTTTGACATCATTTACACACCACATACACACACTCTCCTACACACACCCACACATGCACACACTCATCACTCATACATTAAGTGTGTCCCTGCAGAGGGACATCACAGTGGTTTCTCCCAGTCAGTGAGGGGGGGGGGGGGGGGGGTGAAACAGCCGAGCTATCAGACGCGCCGCAGCCCCGGGGGCAGTCCAGGCCAGGGTGGGCCGGACTCGGCCGTGGCTAATCCAGCCCGACTGCTTTGGGGATGACTGATGGCGGCCGGCCAGTGCAGTCAGTCATGCCCCAATGGGCCCTCTGCACCCCACCCAACTCCACAGCCACATAAAGCAAAAGTGTCCATCTTGAAAAACACTTTAACGGCTGTATTTTCAGCTCATAGGAGTTCTATTTTAACCACGAGGAAAATGGTACTTCCTCACATTTTAATATGTCTCTCTTCATTACGTTTATTCTGGCCCTGTAAAACAACAACATGCTTCTGGGTACTGTTCTGCAATTTATATTTCTATCGGCCAGTTCTAGCCTGCTCTTACATCCTTTTACAGTTCGGCTCCAGGCCTCAGACATTGCAAACTCTCTGTGTCATTTGCAATTCAAAGGCATTTGCATAGTGGTTAATCCCAGGTAAATTAAACAGTGCCACCGGGAGGTGACTTCATTGACGGGGACTCGGGGGAGGATTTCTGCTCCGACTGCAAAAATGTGAACAAGCAAAGGCTTTAATGTTGGAGTACGTCCTCCACAAACTGAACTCCTGCCTGCACATTGGCTTCATTAACACTCAGATATATGCATGATTAGCTGACTTTAGAAATACAGAGAGGAACCACCTCTTGTTGCTATACCCCTGGTGGTATGAATGCAAACATTGTATATATGTGTGTGTGTGTGTGTGTGTGTGTGTGTGTGTGTGTGTGTACTGTATGTGTCTGTCTGTGTCTGTGTGTGTGTGTGTGTGAATGTGTCTGTCTCTCTGTCGCTCTGTCTGTCTGTCTGTCTCTCTCTCTCTCTCTCTCTCTGTGTGTGTGTGTGTGTCACACTAAGGAAATAGTCTCTTCCAATATGCGTTGTGTTTTGAGTGTGTGTTGTGTGTGTGTGTGTGTATTGGGGTTGTGTAGTGTCCCCCTCCTCGGGCGCGGCTGCCACCTGGTTGGATGTCCTCACACTCCCCGTGACGGTGCTGAAGGACGCTTGTCTGCGGCAGATGGATGGTCAGACCTCTGCTGGTGCGAGGTGCCCATTCTCTCTGCTCTCATCATATCCACAGATAAGGGCCAATCTGTCGCACGCACGCACGCACGCACGCACACACACACACACACACACATTGACTCAGTCACATACTGTACACACACAATTTCTAATCTCTGATGTATGTCACATACATACACACAAACGCACACACGCACTACATCTTTACACTTTTGACATCATTTACACACCACATACACACACTCTCCTACACACGCACACACTCACACAAAATACATTAAGTGTGTCCCTGCAGAGGGACATCACAGTGGTTTCCAAACGGCCGCGGACTCCTGGATCACCATGCGTTTTATCCCGCTGACTGATGGGGGGTCAGCCCCGGGGGACCCGCCTGTGGCCCCTGCTTGTGTCATTATCAACTGGAGCTGATTGCTTTGCCACGCTGCTTTCATCTCTGTCAGACGTCCCTAACAGCACCGTCGGAAAGCCACACGCTCTCTCTCTCTCTCTCTCTCCTCCTCTCCTGTCTTCTGCAGAAAAATAGTCTGTGTAGATGAGCGGGTCAATAAGAAGTCAGAGGGAATATGGATGAATGCTTTTTCAATGAGCTTGCTTGTTCAATAGGCCCAGATATTGGAAGGTTTTGTTGAAATGGAAGCATGTTGCGATACAATGGATTAGCCTTCAGAGCTGATGGCATTACAAACGGGCTTTTCGGGACTCTTTCAGATGGGGGGGCTGAAGCGAGCCCAGTCACTGCGCTCTGTCTCCTCTCAAACAGCTCTGACACATTCTGATCAATAAACCCACAAACCCTGGACTGGAGCTGCCTCCCCTCCCTCGCTCTCTCACTCTCTCTCTTTTTCTCTCTCCCTTTCACTCCCTCTCTCTCTGTCTCTCACCATCTCTCCATCCCTCCCTCCATCCCATCCCTCCCTCCTGCTCGTCGCCTCGTCCCATCGCTCCCCATTTCCCTCCCCCTCCGTCAGACGAGCGATGCCCCGAGGCGTGCCACTCTGGGCTCGCTTGTTCGCGGACAAAATCCAAACTCTGCCGAGCGTCGTCTTGTTCCTCCCACATCTGTTTCCCAAAGATGCTCGTGTAAGAGCATCCCTATCAGCAACGGGTTGTTGCACACAACACTCCAAAGCCAGTCGGGTGTGACTGCTAGAAGGGTTGTGGGAACGTTGCTGGAAGGTTGTCAACAAGTCAGGATGGAGCTTAGTCCATCATAAAGTTGTTGGTATAGATGTGAGGTGAATAATGAATGCAGCAGTGTAAAGCTAGTGGGTGCACAATGGGCTCTGATCATTCCTATCACTGCCTCTCTCTCTCTCTCTCTCTCTCTCTCTCTCTGTCTGTCTGTTTCCCCCTCTCTTTCTCTCCTGATACTCTTTTCTCTCACTCTCTTGCTGTGCCTGTCACTATTGATCAGAATGTATACCAGTCCCTGCTTGTCCTTCTTCAATTCTCTCTTATTTTCTCTACCACTCTCCCTCTCTGTCTATCTAGCTCTTGACACTTCTAGTATGTAGGCGGTAGGCGGGTGGTTTTATCTAGTGTGTGGGTCTCTCCTCCGGAGAGGGTTAAAGCGGATCTTTGTCTCCTCACTCATCGCCTGTCTCTCCATTAGTATACTGGTGTGAAAATGGTCGTTTTTAGGCAGTACGTTGATGTTGCGCTGTTCAACTTGCTGGGCTTTGAAAAGAAAAGAGAGAGGGAGAGAGAGAGAGAATCATGTTACGCTGTTAAAGCTTGCACTTTCACCACTCCTGTATCAATGGCTTCTGACATCTGAAATAACCCACAAATCAGCAGATTCTCCACTTGTGTGTGTGTGTGTGTGTGTGAGAGAGAGAGAGAGAGATGTGTGTGATGAGATATATATATATATATATATATATATATATATATACACACAGTCCTACACTGTGATGGCCATCCCACAGAGTCTGTGCAGTGCAGTGGTTGTGTTTCTGGGTCAGGCTGTGGCCGGTTGCAGATGATGTTCCAGCTGGGTGTTTTTTTCCTTCTTCTTCCTCTGGATCTCTGTCTTTGTGATGGTTGACCTGGACCGCCCACTAAGACTCGAGAGTATGTTTACCTCACTTCACATTTACGCAAAATTGCACGTGTGACTGCTTACCAAGTTGGGCTCTCTTTCTCTCCACCTGTCTCACTCTGTTTCTTTCTTTCTTCCTCTCTCTCTCTCTCTCTCTCTCTGTGTGTGTGTGTGTGTGTTCCACATGCTGCTCTGACTGATATGTAGTACTTTGGAGAAATCACACTGAAAAGATAACAGGGCTCTCCTGACGCATGCACATACTTCAAGTTCTCCCGTCTCCAGCAGCAATCTTACCAGTTTCATCATCAGCCCTGTTTGGACTTGAAAGGCCTGGCAGAAAGACAAAGCACTCATGCATTTCAGGTTATGATGTTTTGATGTGTGAATGTAAGACATCACAATTTCAGTCAGTGTTACTCTTTCCTTGTCTAAAATGTCCTTCTTTTCTGAATTGACATTGACAGACAGACATGCTTGGTATCTGATAAGGCGATGTAAAGTAGATTGAGATCAGCTTGAATTTCCCCTGGGGATCAATAAAGTATCTATCTATCTATCTATCTATCTATCTATCTATCTATCTATCTGAGATGGTAACGCACCTGAGATAGTATCATGGCTCAGATGGTGTTAGAAACAGGAAAAGGCTGTTTGCTTTCCGCTGAATAGTGATAGAGATATCACCCAACTATCTCCCTCTCCCACCCCACCACGGAAGCCTTTGTCATTGTCTCGGCGGTGTGTTGCTAATGCATTGCCTTGGGCAGAAGTGCCACCACCGAAAAATTGCGCTAATGGGATTTTCCCCACAGGTGCAAGGCTATGTTAATTCAAGTCTGTCTGGAGACCAGAGCGGAACTTAAAAATTGGATTTAGATGGGACCCTTTCTCCTATGCCTTTCCTCCTTTGACAGTCCTCTCAATCCATATCCTGCTGTAGTCAGTCAGTTTGCAGTACCAATAGATTGTCGCATCCCCAACCCCCTTTCCCACAAAAAAAAACAATATGATAAAAATACAACCAAAAAATGACCCTAGATTATGATACAACTATGAGGTCATACCAATGGGGAAGCACTGGAATTTGTTGTGTTTTTGTGTAATTGGAGTTAGATAGTAAAATAGGTATTTATCATGCAGGGATGCTATCTGATAAGGCAGTTCTTTCAGCCATTTGCATTTAACAATTGCTTTTGAAATGGTGTGATCCATTCCTAATGTAAAACTAAGACTGCATCTTAAACAAACTTAATGACACTAACAAACAAAGTGATGGTGGAAGCAGTTTATATGCCGTAAACACACACTGCTTGTTTTGCAACGGTTAAGTGCTTCATACACACTGCAGCCCTTTATATGTTTATTTATTTATTTAGATGTCTCCACAATGAGAAATGACTACACACACACACACAGAGAGAGAGAGAGAGAGAGAGAGAGAGACACACAGACACAGAGAGAGAGAGAGAGAGAGAGAGAGAGACACACACACACACACACACACACACACACACACACACACACACACACACACACAGAGAGAGAGAGAGAGACCCACACACACACAGACACAGAGAGAGAGAGACACACACACACACAGACACACACACAGTGGAGTGTCTGGGCCTTAAATAAAACATTCCAAGCTGGTCTCCTTATACACTTCAGAGCACAGGAGTTTGTTTGATCATTTGATGGTTTCTGGAAGTCTGAAACTCTTGCTCGTGGGCTTGATGAACTGCCTCTCAGCCGCAGAACCAGCCACGTGGCTCAGGGGCAACTTGGACCGTATCTCACTATGCTACTGTGTGTGTGTGTGTGTGTGTGTGTGTGTGTGTGTGTGTGTGTGTGTGTGTGTGTGTGTGTGTGTGTGTGTGTGTGTGTGTCTGTGTGTGTCTGTGTGTGTCTGTGTGTGTGTGTGTGTGTGTGTGTGTGTGTGTGTCTGTGTGTGTCTGTGTGTGTCTGTGTGTGTCTGTGTGTGTCTGTGTGTGTCTGTGTGTGTCTGTGTGTGTCTGTGTGTGTCTGTGTGTGTCTGTGTGTGTGTGTGTGTGTTGTAAGTGTCCTGTAAATCAATGAATTTCACTACCCTCACTTCAAAGCACTGCTTGCCAACGGCATAACCTACCTCTGCCCCTCCATCTCAAAAGCCATTGTTGTCGTCACGGTCGTTACCACGCCGATGCTGCGCGCTGGCGCTCTTATCGCAGCGGGGGCAGCTGCGCCGGAGACGGAGGTGCTGTTGCCATGGCGACGGCTGCCTTGCCCACACCCTGGGGGCAGCTTGAGGCAGGGCATCTTGATGGCTCTTCTGAGAGTTGTTTTTGACGGCTTCTGAGGGGGCGCCTCACGCTAGCCAGCGCTCCCTGGGCATCTCAGCAGAGTTTAATATAACGAGATAGGCAGAGTGAGAGCTTCTGAACGCCCTCTCAAGACATGATGCTCAGTGTGTAGCCAGGGCAGCTACCGCCTCCGCTAATCATCTCTCCCCACATCTCCCCCAATTTCCTTCAATTAAGATCATAAAGCTTCACTCGCATGCCGGTGGTGTGTACTGCACAAGCAATTACCACTAGAATGAGCAATTATGCTTGTTAGGAAAATAAACAAGAAAGACCTGATGGCCCTTATCTTATGTAAGCTAATGATCCCCCCTCCCTTCTCCAACCGCTTGCCGACTCACTAATAGTGGGACTATTAGCCATGTTAGACAACTAGATTAATGCACATCATATATCTCAGACCCTGTGTGTAGGAGTAAGCAATCTTATGGGGCCACTTTAATGGAGGTTTCCTATATTGATCTAGCGACAGTTGGTGTGTAGTGCAGGGAGCCAGTCAAGCTAGCGGTATCCAGGAGCCCACGGCGAGTTAATAATCTGGAACATGTGCGCGCAGCTCACTATGATATGGCAGCGCACGGGCACACCTGCGCTAGCACAGCCTGTTCCTGTGCACACACAGCCCATTGACAGATGCTAGCCCTGCCGCGCTAGCTGTAGGCTCCTGCCAAGCGGCTCTCGCAGCATTTTACATGAAGAAGAGATGAACACCACATCAAAACCACATCAAACAGAATTGCCTGACAGCTCACAGCACACACTTACAACACGGGTATTAAATATTAAATTAATAATAATTTTTAAAAAAAAGATTCTCCCAATTGCTTTGTCAACATTTATCCAGTGTCTCAGAGCCTGCAGTAAGTTTGTGTTGAATCGCATAATTAAAGATGAAGCAGGGGAGAGACTTGTATTCACTGCTTCAGAATTGACAAACCACACAATCATAAAACATTAATAGATTGACACGCTCCATTACATCACAGCGAATGCACACTGGCGTCTATTCCTCCTTGTTCTGTGCGTGTGGAGTACTCTGAGACAGATGAAATAATGTGTATGCGCCCACGCGGCTTAATGTTGTAAATTAGTGCACTGTGTAAACAAGCCACCCGTACACGTTTGAGCAGTCTGAACACTAACTGTTCACTTGAGCTTGTTTTGGGAGGCAGACACACAATTCCTCTTTATTCACCCAGGCTCTGTTGAATGGGGGGAGGCACTCCTCCTCCACTCCAGGGGGCTCTATCCATAATTCATGGTCTATTTATTAATCAAAACTCTGTCTTTCTGTTTGTGTGTGTGTATGCGCATGCATGCATGGATGAATGTGTGTGTGTGGTGTGTGTGTGTTTGTGTGTGTGTGTGTGTGTGTGTGTGTCTGTGCATACATGGTTGGCAGTGTATTAAATGGATAGGCCATATAAATATGAATGTATGTGTTGGAGGAGTGTATTGTCAGACTGTACATCTTTGTTTCTATATCCCTTCTGTGTGTGTTCCCAAAGCAGAGCAGACATAGCTGCAGTTCATTCCTTCTCTCTCCTCAGAGGCCCAGACCCAGTGCTGTGCTACAGTGAATAGATAAACAGGATGGAAATGTACTTGATAGTATTCAGCACAAAAGCAGCCCACTCATCTAGACCGTGAGAGCACTAGGAAGCTGTGCTAATGCTAGATGAACAGGGATATGTCTTTCACGTGTGTGTGTGTGTGTGTGTGTGTGTGTGTGTGTGTGTGTCTGTGTGTGTGTGTGTGTCTGTGTGTGTGTGTGTGATCTCTGCATGGTTGGTTGCCGTTGCAATCCAGCATGTTTTCCTAAACTCTGGATAATTGCCACCGTTCTATCTAATTAGATGTTCTTGTGCTGATAGCTGCACTTCATTCTTTCCTACCTGCTCTGTGAGCTCCGCTATGTGTGCAAGGCTCCCTCTTAAAGACTTTATGTCTGCCACTTAAGTCTCAGAGTCACAGACAGACTAGCATCGGACACGTTCACACACCCTCTTTACCTAAGGGAATGGGCCTCAAACCTGATCATTATGCCAGACTTAAGGTCCCCATGTCCCTGCCTGAAATCCTGAGCTCTTAAATAATAGTGGGATTATCACACTGAGTTTCCACCCATTTGCTGGGCTGGGCTTTTTATACCACTGACAATAATTAGCAGGAAATTCAAACTGTGTGTGTGTGTGTGTGTGTGTGTGTGTGTGTGTCTGCGTGTACATGTGTTTTGTGTGTTATACATGTACTTTTATTGTGGTGTTGTTTGACTGGCTTCCGTTCCAATCCTGTTACACGGGCACTGGCCTTGTGCAGCAAATCTGCTTGGCGCAATTTGCTATTTGTCCCTGGAATTGATGACCCTCATTCATCAGGCCCCGAATAAATGGGCAGGGCGGCTGTTCCGCTCCTTTAGAACCCTCTGTGTCTGCTTATCTGGACATTACCCCGGCAATGTTCTGGCACGCCGGGGAACCGGCCCCATTCATTCCCCCAGGGTAGCACATTAGCGCTAACAGATGTGCTCCCAGACCTTCTCCTTTTGCCCTTTCACTGAACATTTCAAGAAAAGAAGAAGGGGGGGGGGAAGGAAAACCGAAGAAGTGGTCTTTTTTAAAAGGAAACACTATTTGAAGGTGGAAATGGAGAGAGAACGGGGGGGTGGAAATAAAGAGAAGCACACACAGTGGTTTGTACAGGGGGCTTTGAGTCCAAGTCGACACACAGGGTCTTTTGAAGCTCCGGAGCGGAGAGAGGGCTTTGCAAATCGACACAAGTGGGACTTACTAAAGAGAGGTGCAGGAGGTTGGGGGGGGGGGGGGGGGTTGGTGAGGTGAGAGTTGAGGGGCTGTGTGAGTTATGGAGAGAGAGAAAGGAACTTACAGAGAGAGGAACGTAAGGCCAAGGGAGAAGAGTGGAGAGGAGAGGAGATATGGGGGGGGGGGGGGGGGGTCCTGGACGTTTGATGTGTGCATGGATCAGTCTAGCCGGGAGAGGGGAGAGCTAGGCTGTGGTCTCCCTAGCAGGGGGCGATCAATGGGGCTTATTCAGACAGTAGTCCTCGCTGGAAGACAGAGCCGTGCACCTACAAAGCAGCTCTGAGACTACAAGACACTACGCCACATCTGTTTTAGATGTAGAGCTGTGTGTGTGTGTGTGTGTGTGTCTGAAGGTGTATTTGTGTGTGAATGTGTGCGGAGCAAAATAATAGGGTGTTTGTGAGTGAATACACAGGTATGTGTGTGTGTAAAGGTACTATGCATATATGAACGTGTGGGTGGAACAATAGACAGAGTGCAAAGATGCTGTATATGGGTGCACTGTAATTGGCACCTTAGATACTGTATATGTATGTACTCTGCTTCGCTGATGTTTTTATCCATTCCTTCAATCCAGCAATCTTATTCATATGTTTGGAGCATAATGCCATGTGTTGAGACACAACCTCCATTCTAATATGTCTGTATTCCTCTCTCTCTCTCTCTCTCTCTCTCTCTCTCTCTCTCTCTCTCTCAGCTCGGGCATGTGCCAGTGTAAGACGGGCGTGTACGGGGACAAGTGTGATGATTGCCACCCGGGCTTCTTCCACTTCAGCAGCACGGGTTGCCAGCCATGCCAGTGTAACAACCACAGCAACTACTGCCACCCCCAGTCAGGTGAGACGCTGCTCTATCCTCTCCTCACTCCTATCTCCTTTCCTCTCCTCCTCTCCTCTCTCCTCACTCTCTCCTCTCCTCTCCTCTCTCCTCTCCTCACTCCTCTCTCCTCTCCTCTCTCCCCTCTCCTCTCTCCCCTCCCTTCTCCTCTCTCCCCTCTCCTCTCCTCTCTCCCCTCTCCTCTCCTCTCATCTCCTCTCTCCTCTCTCCACCCTCTCCTCTCTCCCCTCTCCTCTCCTCTCTCCCCTCTCCTCTCCTCTCCTCTCCTCTCTTCTCCTCTCTCCTCTCTCCTCTCCTCACTCCTCTCTCCTCTCCTCTCTCCCCTCTCCTTTCTCTCCTCTCTCCTCTCTTGGGGCGGTGGAGGGGTTATCCAGCATTTTATTGTGAAAGCTATTTTTGTTGACTTCAAGATAAAAAAAGAGCACGCCCAAAAATCAACAAGCAAATAAACAAAAATGGAACAGAGGGAAATGATTTGTTGAGGAATTTTAGGAGAATTATAAGAAATGTATTCAGGATTACAACTGAATACATGGTCTGTGGATTTGATCATCAGAATTCACTCTCACAGTAAAGCTTATGGCTGGGCTACACTGGGTGTGCAATTAAAATGCTCCGTTCACAGAGTGTAAAAATTGTTTTAGAATATTGGTGTAACTTTTTATAATGTACACGCTGCGATCACTTCTGGTGTAGTCAGTTCCATTGATCATAGTGGAAGCTAATAGTTGCAGCGTACGCTGCACAAATGGAACACTTCAATGTAGACAAACAGGGCTTATCTTTAAATGTCCTTTTCCCAATGTGTCTGTGAAGTCATTGCATGACTGTACTGTGATATAAATGTGATGACCTCACACCTCCATGTTGTTCTCTTCGCTGAAATCTGGGTGTGTATCTATGACAATGACATCCATCCGATGACCTCAGTGAGATATGTTTAGATCATGCAATTCTGTTCTCCCACATGTCTCCCTCTGCATCCCTCCCTCCATGCCTCTATCCATCCCTCCTCCATCTATTCCTCTGCACCACAAAAGCTGTGTCCTCGTTTTGCCCGAGTTCATCCATGTGTCCATGTGCTGTATAGATCAGCAGTTATGTAATGAGTGCAGACTCATCGAGTTGTTCTCCAGTGGGCCGGGGCCTGGACAGCGGGCCAGGCAAGCCAGTCAATCAGAAATCTGATTCAGTATTCGCAGGGCGTGTGAGTCTCTTTTGCCTCTGGGGAAATTCACCCAGCATAAAACCAGTGTATATGCATCTTTTATAAATATTTGTGTGTGTATGTGTGTGACTGTGAGGGAGTGACAGAGAAAGAGAGATATTGACTGTGAGTATTTTGTTTTGGCCTGCCAAGCTAACTAACCGTCTACTCTAGACCACCAGTGTTGCAACAGCTGAGTTGAACACTCTAGTCCAGTTCATTGCCGTTTCCTACCCTTTATCACGTCCAATCAGGGAAGCTCTCCCTCCCTCCCGTCCAATCAGGGAAACTCTCCCTCCCTCCCTTCCAATCAGGGCCTTCCAATCAGGGAAACTCTCCCTCCCTCCCTTCCAATCAGGGCCTTCCAATCAGGGAAACTCTCCCTCCCTCCCGTCCAATAAGCGAAACTCTCCCTCCCTTCCAATCAGGGAAACTCTCCCTCCCTCCCGTCCAATAAGGGAAACTCTCCCTCCCTCCCTTCCAATCAGGGCCTTCCAATCAGGGAAACTCTCCCTCCCTCCCGTCCAATCAGGGAAACTCTCCCACCCTCCCTTGCTCGGCCAGACATGAGCGCATACAGCAACAAGCCCAGTCACCACCCCACACGACAACACCACTAAACACAACGCTCCCACAGCTCTCTTTCTCTCTCCCTCCAACACATACATCACTCCAGCCAGGGCTAATAAGCACTTTTCTAAGTATACACCACAAGATAAGCTAATTACACTTCCCTCACTAGAGGCCTGCCATGATTAATTGGCCTTGATTGCCTGTAATGGCTGTCCAGTAATGTTGTTGCAACCTAGTCTCTTGGTGCTAAGTTGAATTTATCCAGGATCTATAGACTAGAGATTTAAAGACATTTCTTTTTTTTTGTCTTTCCTTTTTTGTACTCTTTCTTTTTTATTTCCCCCCCCCCCTTGGGCAGTGCTTGTGGAGTTGTCAAAATTTGGCAGAAAGAGCATCTATTAAAATGTGTTAGATCAAGAGGACATGTGTTTTTAATATTGATGCCCCTGCATCGCTCCACAGAAGCGGCGGTGGTGGCGGCTCTGTCTGTGGACTGTTCTGGAAGGGGGCGCAGCCGCGCATCTTCAAACACGCTCGTACGTTTGAACAGGGGCCCAGAGGAGCTCCCTTTTTTCCTGAGTTCCAGTAGCGGTGGGGGTGCTGGCAAGGAGGAGGAGGAGGAGGAAAGAAAGGCCCATGGACAGGGTGGTGAAGAGATGTGGAAACTTTAAAATGCTCCAGTGCCAGGGTTGGGAGACATTGTTCTCCACAAAGGCTTAAACAGAACAAGCACACAGGCTGCTGTACATGGTGGGTGTTTTTTTGTGGGCGAGAGCTGAGTAGGGTAATTATGCTGATTCGGAGAAATAAAGAGAGCCATCAGAAAGAATAAGGGACCGCTGGAGCTGTGGTGCCTCTTCACCTCAGCATTTTTCTTTGCTTTTTTGCAGTTTCTCTCTCTCTCTCTCTCTCTCTCTCTCTCTCCTTCTCTCTCTCTCTCTCTCTCTCTCTCTCGCAGCTCTGTCCCTGTTCTGGGTGCAGTCATTAATCACAGACGCTCTTATCACTGGCAACATTTATAAAAAATAATGTTTCATTATTTTGCCGCATCCCACTGCTGCCACCATTATCTGAGCGCGCTCCCTCAGGTAGCCTCTGCTCTTAGTCAGGGCAGCAGAGCACCTCACAACTGCCACTCCAAATAAGAGTCCTGCACACACGCACACATACTGCACACACACTCACAAACACACATGCACACACGCGCGCACACACACACACACACACACACACCTCACCTTCACTTTATCGTATCCTGTCAACCGCCTGGATTGTCTCATGGGCATGGCTGCTGTATTGATGTAAAACTAATGAATGGAATTATCTGGTCTAGAGCATGAGGCTGAGACAGAAGCATAGAATTAGTGGAACTTTTTGAGCAGTTTTGTCACCAGTTTTAAGCTGGCCCATTGATTAGTCTGTGTGAGCTCCCTGACCTGGGAACAGCCACGTCTGACGGCGCTGTTGATGAAGGTGAGGAGTTTAAGGGCCTGTGGTTTTAGTTAATGAGGGTGAGATATGCTGACACTCAGGGGTGACTGTTTCTCTCTTGGGTGTTAAAGTGACAGGGTCAATGATGTCAATTAGTCAATGATGCTATAAATGGATTTACAGTAAGTGTTGGTTACATTTGTCCCAGTTGATAGGCTTTGGAAGGAGACTCGTAGCTTACGTCCTGTTAAAGGACTGTGTGTGTGTGTGTGTGTGTGTGTGTGTGTGTGTGTGTGTATGTGTGTGCGTACATGCGTGTGTATGCAAGCGTATCTGTGTGAAAATGCATCTTCCTCTTTCATTTCATCAGGGTCTTTGATCTGCTTTGATCTGAGCTACAAAAAGACCCTTACATGGGAGTGTGTGTGTGTGCATTTGTCTGTGTGTGTATGTGTGCATGTTGTAGCCATTTTGTAGCTACTTTAGGCAGCATTCCCTGTCATAATCCATATAGACTGCATCATCAGCTAGCTGACCTTGAGGTCCTGCAGGCCCCTTACTTCCCTATCAGTTGTCTGGAGAGGTGAGGGCAGATGGAGCCCCTGCAGTCAGACAGAGAGAATGGCCCATTTACTACCAGCCCTCTTAATCAGCAGGAGCGCTTCAGCAGATAACAAATCAGAAGAGATCAGAAGTTCATTACTGTGCGTGCGTACGTGCGTGTGTGTGTGTCTGTCCATGTATGTAGGATGAACAGAGAATTGTCTGAAGGATATCCGCACCGCACCACACAGCACTTCCTCATACACTCTGAGCCACACTGGTCAATTCTAACTGTGTTGTCCGCCGGATGTTTAAAGCCCAGTATGATATGAATCTACACACACACACACACACACACACACACACACACACACACACACACACACACACACACACATATATATACATACACACACACACACACACACACACACACACACACACACACACACACATATATACATACACACATTTCATTGTCCTCTCTTCTACTGTCCTCTTTGTCTGTTTCTACTCTTCTCCTCTCCTCCCCCTCCGCTCCTCATCCATCTCTTCTCCTCTCCTCCCCCTCCGCTCCTCATCCATCTCTTCTCCTGACCCCCCTCTTCCTTGCTCCATTCCCTCTGTTTTCTTTTCCTTTCTCTGACCCCCCCCCCCCCCCCCTCTCTCTCCTATCTCCTCTGTGGCCCCATAACCCTGAGGTCATTATGGCGCTCTAAAAGCAAGCGCTCCTGTATTAATGGGGGGGATTTCGGACCCTCATCCCTACACGCTGGAGGGCAGTAGAACGGGGTGGGGTGGGGAGTAGGGGGGTCATGAAGCTCTAATGATCCCAATCCCTCTCTTTGTTCCGGGGTCCTGGGGGACCCGACGGGGTCCGTGTGCGGAAGAGCCCCAGCGGAGCGGTCTGACAGGCCACCGGCCCTGTGGAAACATGGGCCTTTGATCCTGGGCCATCAAAGAGACATGATGAGGGGGCCACATACACCCTCTCTCTCACACACACACACACACACACACACAACCCACAACCCCCAAAACATACACATTACACACACACTATACACATGTATGTGCACACAAACACATATGCTTACACACAGCATACACACACGCGCACACACACACACACACACACACACACACACACATACATGCGCACACATAACCCCCAAAACATACACAATACACACACCATACATATGTATGTGCTTATACACAGCATACACACACACACACACACACACACACACACACACACGAGTCTGATTAGGTCCTACTGGCTCTCTAGAGTCCCAGCACTGCTTAGAAAATACTTGGCTCTGATGGTGTGGAGGCTCTGTTGGCCTCCTGGGTATTTCACACAGGCCAGGTACCTGACCAACCATGCGTGGCTGTCACTCAAGATTGTAGCAATCAGGCAGGCAGGCAGGCAGGCAGTACGGTGGAGGAGGGTGTGGGGGCGGGGGGACCTGGGGGAGGAGAAAGAAGAGGAGAGGTTTCTGTATCCTTTTCATGCCTTGTCGTTGTTGCTGTGTTTTGAATTGCTTACCTGAAGCAGGGCTTGTCTGTCTGCCTGTTAAAGAGATTGAGGCCTCCGGAGCAGTTCCGTGCATAAATGGAAGCCCAATCAAATGACAAATGAGTTGGCCCGGGGTTTGAAATGAGCCGAACCAACACAGGGGATGCACTTGACCCAGGGGAGGCTTTCCAAGATTGCCTCCCCGCCCCCAGAAATGTTTGAGAGTCACTACAAATCAAACTATCAAACATAGACTACCGACTTTAAATAGAAATTCTATTGTTTATACTGAACATGAGAACATTTTTACCCAGTTTATTTCTCCAGTTTTCTTTATCTAATCTCATTCACAAAACATACTATATAGCCTTTGGCTGGCACAGTTCTCTTGCTCATACTCCTCTCTAAGAACTTAGTTATGACTACTGTCTTTTTTCTCACAGCACACACCATGTGTGGTTTAGTTCAACAGCTTTGAAAAACATTAAGTCCAAATACATTACGCTGAGTGCGTTATTCCTCTGCGATCCAAAATAATTCACTGCAAATTTATATGAGCATGAAAATAAGCAGCTTACGAGCCACAGGCCTCTGATCTCATGAACGAGCATTTGGAGTCTGGAAGAGAGCACTGTTGGTTGGAGGAGAGGACCGAAATAGAGAAAAGAAAGAGCAAAATGAGAGAAAGAGAACAAGGACATGGGGTGAAGGAGAGAGAGTGGGCGTGGGAGCGAGAGAGTTCTGCTGATATCTTTTGGCTATAGGCAAACACTGTTTGGGAACATGCTTTCGGGAAGATAATTTTTTTGTTTTCGCTCCCACGATGCACGTCTGCAGTCTTGAGACCAGGTATCCACTTGAGTTCCCATCAGCCTCTCTGCTTCTGGCACACTTCCTGATGTGGATCCCAGACATGCACTGGCATACAGTAACACTCTTGCACATGCGCACGCGCGCACTCACTCACTCACTCACTCACTCACTCACTCACACACACACACACACACACACACACACACACACACACAAACACACACACTCAAGCATAGAGTAGATAGAGACCTGTGCAGTGACAGACCAGGCCACTTTTGTGCAGCCGGTAGAAACAGCCGGGGAGTCGCTCGTTCAGGAAGCAACGTGTCTCTTGGCTGCTGAGACAGAATGAGAGTCTCTCTGCTCATGCAAATCCAGCTGTCAGTGGAGGCAAAGCATGCTGAACGCTTCCTGATCGACAACTCTCTCTGTGTGTCATGGCTGTTCAACTCTCTCTGTGTGTGTCACGGTTGTTCAACTCTCTCTGTGTGTCATGGCTGTTCAACTCTCTGTGTGTGTCACGGCTGTTCAACTCTCTCTGTGTGTGTCACGGCTGTGCTCACGTCAGCCCGCCCCGGGGCTCTCCTCCACCTCGCCTTCTGTTCTTTCCCTTCACCCACTAGCCTGTTCGGCACGCTCGACACGTGTGACGACAGCAAGGAGCCCATGTGAGCCATGATGCACAGCAAGGAGCCCATGTGAGCCATGATGCACAGCAAGGAGCCCATGTGAGCCACCATGCACAGCAAGGAGCCCATGTGAGCCATGATGCACAGCAAGGAGCCCATGTGAGCCATGATGCACAGCAAGGAGCCCATGTGAGCCATGATGCACAGCAAGGAGCCCATGTGAGCCATAATGCACAGCAAAGAGCCCATGTGAGCCATGATGCACAGCAAGGAGCCTGTGTGAGCCACGATGCACAGCAAGGAGCCCATGTGAGCCATAATGCACAGCAAAGAGCCCATGTGAGCCATGATGCACAGCAAGGAGCCTGTGTGAGCCACGATGCACAGCAAGGAGCCCATGTGAGCCACCATACACAGCAAGGAGCCCATGTGAGCCATGATGCACAGCAAGGAGCCCATGTGAGCCATGATGCACAGCAAGGAGCCCATGTGAGCCATGATGCACAGCAAGGAGCCCATGTGAGCCATGATGCACAGCAAGGAGCCCATGTGAGCCATGATGCACAGCAAGGAGCCCATGTGAGCCATAATGCACAGCAAGGAGCCCATGTGAGCCATGATGCACAGCAAGGAGCCCGTGTGAGCCACCATGCACAGCAAGGAGCCCATGTGAGCCACGATGCACAGGAAAAAGAGCCCGGTTCTCAAGTTGCTCTCTTCCTTTCACCATACACATGTCGTCTACGCTCACTGCCTCGCTTTTGAGTTTTGACACCGCGCGCACGCGTGCCCGCCTACCCGCCTGCTCCCCACTCCACCACAGCTGCTCATCAGCATGTGAATTGTGGGATTGTCAGGAGGGCGGGGAGGGGGGTTGGAGGCGGTGGTGGTGGTGGGGCCTCTGAGCTCCTCCGTCTCATCCTGCGCCAGCCGCTCAATTATCACCTAAATAATCACGGCCCCCTCTCCTCCAGTGCCGCGGCAGAACACATAATGAATCACAGACACGCTCCGCTTCATTCACTAGAACACACACCAGCCACATCACACACAGCCGTCCTCTTCAAGCTTTTTATGCTGAGCTGGCCTGGCCCTCTTATCCAGGCCGACCCGGACCTGCATTCAGGAGGCCCGCTTTGTGTCCAGGTGCATCTTCTGTGGTTGTGTTTTACGTGTGTGTGTGTGTGTGTGTGTGTGTGTGTGTGTCTTTAATTGCTTAGCCTAATTTCCTCCCCAGCTTGATTCGCCCCGATTATAATGTGCCCAAGAGATGGAACGCTGATCTAGATTCTAGATCTTCACCCAGCTTCTTTTTTTAGGTCAAAATGGAAGGTTTGTGTGCATGAAGAACGCATAAAGGTCTTGATACAGCCAGGATTTGATTTCTATTCAACTCCCACCATTAATCCACGTACCACAAAGACTCTAATCAAACCCACTGCCAATCGTAACTACATCTTCAGATGTTTAATCGTCTGTGCACATGTTTTATATCTCTATCCGGTTGCAATATGTTTCAGAATTGACTGTGGAGCATCTTTGATGTTCCGTTATGCAATGCCATTGTTGCTCCACCAGTGTAATGTTTTATCAGGCTCTAATCAGGAGAGCATGTGTTCAGTCTGTTCCACCGCCCACTCACTCTCCCCACATTCCTTCCTGCTGCTCTGATCACCCAAGCCACAAAGCACTTGTTAGCACTTGCAGTTCTCTATGCAGTCTGGCATTTGCCTGTGTGTGTGTGTGTTCTGTGTATGTGTGCGTGTGTGTGTGTGTGTGTACTGTGTATGTGTGTGTGTGTGTGTGCGTGTGTGCGTGTGTGTGTGTGTTTGTATGGTTTTTCCCCCATTAACTGCTTTGTCCCTCCCCTTCTGCCGGCCTACACTGTTTGTTTTCATTACTTCACAAGAGAGCTGCCCCCTGTTCAGTCCCCCCCCCTCTCTCCTCCCCTCTGGCCTGTACTCACTGGGCTAGCGTTCCGTCAATCAGACCTCACCAGTGTTTACACACACACACACACACACACACCACTTCCCTCTCTCTCTCGCTCACACACACACACACACACACACTCACTCACACAGTCTCTCTCACTCTCTTTCCTCTCAGGCATCTGCGTCAACTGCCAGGGCAACACCAAAGGCCCCGCCTGTGAGGAATGCAAGTATAATTTCTACCGGACGCCCGGCTCGCCGCTCACAGACCTCTGCACTCCCTGCCCCTGCTCCAGCGTCACCTCCACAGGCAGCTGTCACCTCGGTGAGTCTTGTCCCCCACCTCCTCCTGTAAACCTTTGAGCCAGTTACCTCCAGTCTTTAGCTTAGCCTAGCCTAGCTTAGCCTAGCCTAGCCTTGGTGGAAAGACCACAGTTCTCTCTCTCTCTCTCTCTCTCTCTCAGCTCTCCCAGCCTGGGAACTAGGTTAACTTCCACCACCACCACCCCACCACCCCTCCCCCTCTCTGCCTCTGTCAGCTCCCCCTGGTCCCTCTACTCCGTGCCAGGGTCTGGTCTGGAGGCAGAGAGCCCCTTTGCTCAGTGTGTGGGAGTGACGTGTCGGCTTTTTACGTAACGCTCGCTGGGTCTCTGGCTTTGCCCGCTCGCCACCCTGCGTCCTCCACTCTGGGAATCCAGTGGCTGAGGAGAGCTGCTGTGTGTTTTTCTTTTAGTGGGGATAAAGTGGTGGTGTGAGGTAGGGGGAGCTAGTCAGAAGTTTGCAGACGGCACTTTTGAGGTTTGTTATTATTATTTCAGTGTGTGTGTCTGTGTGTGTGTATAGGCTATGCTTGCAGATGTTTCAGTGTGTGTGTCTGTGTGTGAGTGAAAACGAAAGAAGGAAGGAATAAAAAGGGATTCTACTTCTCTTTTTCTCCTCTCTGTCTGTGTCTTTCTTTCTTCATCTGTCTGTGTGGGTGGACCTGTCAACCCTCTCTTTTGGAACATTTTGGTCCTCTTGGTTTTGGCTATAGGAAAAATCAATAGTTGTTTTTCTTTTTCTGGGGTTTGGCCTGTGCCTTGTGTTCTGTCCCTGTCTTGTTGACCGTCTCTCCATTTCTCTCCCTCTATCTCTCCCTCTGTCTCTCCCTCTATCTCTCCCTCTATCTCTCTCGCTTCTGGGTGTGTCTGCTGACGCCAGCATTTCTATGGTCATGTGGTAGCACTGATAACACACTCATTGACAGGTGGAAAGTCTGCGGGTGAACGTGTGTGTGTGTGTGTGTGGGGGGGGGGGGTCAGCATGTACGCTCAATGTACGTCCAAGTTACGTCTAATCATGCATCATCTTTGCAAGTTGCAACACTTTAAAACACCAAACCTACCTGAACTTGTGCACTCATGTTACACGAAGCCCCAGCGGAACTCTGTTTGTCTTTCCCTTGGCTAACCTTTCAGAAAGTGCAATAGTCTGCCCGTCAGAAAGGGCTCTGCGTATGAGGTAATATTGTTCCTGCGTGTTTGCATTGGCCCGGTCAGACCCTGTTATGGTAACAGAGCACACTGTAGTCCGGAGGCGAGGCAGCCCAGATCCTGAGAGCTCATGACAGACGAAAGCGACGACTCCCTGGCCGTGCCTCATAGCTGTCCAGGCCCTCTCAAATAGCTACTCCTTTGCTGCTTAGAGTTTTTGTGAAATCTTTGCATCAGGTGTGCGATGATAAGGTCAGATTTACTCTTTTACCATCAGTGTAATTATGGGGGTTTATTTTTGATGATTCCAGTAATACTCATCTTGATTTGAATTTTGATTTCCCCTGACTGTTTTTAATAAGTTGGGTTTTATGTGTAGATGAAGTCAGTGAGAGTGTATGTGTGTGTGTGTGTGTGTATGTGAGAAAGTGAGAGAAATGAATGAGGACTGTCTGTAAGTGAGAGCAGATTAGAGTGTAGCACTCTGGTAGCAGACGGAAAAGCTCACATTTCTGTCTTAATTTGCTTGTGTGTGTGTGTGTGCGTGCGTGCGTGCGTGCGTGCGTGCGTGCGTGCGTGCGTGTGCGTGCGTGTGGGTGGATAAGAGGGTGAGGAGTGAGGATGTCATGCAATTAATTAGATTGTACGGTGGAAGACAGTTTATCTGTGCCATGTTTTTCATCTTTTTTTTCCCTTCATTTTATATGGTCTGTGAGCTCACAGTCATTTAGATTCATTCGGCGTAAAATCTCATCAAGCCCTCCCAGTCCCTGGGGAATCACTCTGTATCTTGAAGTGTTGTGAAACTTTTTTTTTTTTTTTTTTTAAATCTTCCGCACTCTCATTTTAATGAACCTGAAGAGGAGTCCATGCTCAGAGGCTCTTTAAAGTAAAGGGGTCTACTTCTGACCTTGATGTGTTTGGCATCTCAGCTGAGTCCTCGTTCTCTGCCATGTAAGTCATGTAGGACTGAGTGAATTCCCTTCTCCAGGTAACACTCAGGGAAGGTGGGGCCATAGGGTGAGTCCCTAGAGAAGCGGTCTATACAGTATGTCTGGGACTGTGAAATATGTCTGTAATCTTTTAGAGTGAAGGTCAACCATCTCTCCTCTGATGGACTCCTCAAAGAGATGTGATGTGACCAAGATTGGAGGAAAGGTGGGAGAGCAGGTGAGAGAGAGGGGGGGGGATGAAGAATGACAGAGGGAGAGAAGGAGGGAAAGGGAGGGGAGAGAAGTGAGAGGAGGTTGGGGAGAGATAGAGAGAAGGGGGGAAAGAAAGTGAGAAAATTAGATGAAGAAGGACAGATGGAGAGAAAGGGAGGGAAAGAGGGAAGAGAGAGAGTTTGGGCGAGCGCTTTTGGAGGGCTCTGGTAGTGTTGGAGGTGATGGAGTGGAGCTACAGGAGCTGGCTGGGAGTGCGGAATCACACAGCTTAATTGAGCTTCAGTCTCACTCGGGTACACCTGTCTGTCCGTCGCTAGAGGTGTGATGAGGTCTTTATAAACCCTCTCTATCACACGCACACACACACACACACACACACACATTCTCACACACGCGCACATACACACACACGCACATACACACACTGCTGTTCATCAAAATGACTGACATTTTTCACATTATTTTAATTCTCTTATCTGTTTTTCTTTTGTTTAGATTTCTTCACTGGTTTCTTCTTTCTCTCATTTCCTTTTTTTTGTTCTGTCTTTTTCTTTATTTTGCTTTCCCCTCGTAAGTCATCACTCCATATTGTCCATTTCTTCTCTCTTTCCCTGTTTCAACACAGCTGTCGGATTTACAGCGTGAGCAGTGACTGACAGCCAGAATTCACCATGACAATGAGGACGGGTGCAAGCGAGCATGGTTGCTGTGGCAACCGTTGGGAGAGGGGATCACGCTGGTTGCTGTGTGTAGTGCTAATATGGTGTGTGTGTGTGACAAGGGGGGGGGGGGGGACACACCCGGCAGCACCTACATGTACTGTGGCACTGCCACTGATTGGGTTCAGACTGACAGGCCTCAGAACTCAGCAGATGGATGGTGAGAGTCAAGCAGACATTTGTGTGTGTGTGTGTGTGTGTGTGTGTGTGTGTGTGTGTGTGTGTGTGTGTGTGTGTGTGTGTGTGTGTGTGTGTGTGTGTGTGTGTGTGTGTGTGTGTGTGTGTGTGTGTGTGTGTGTGTGTGTGTGTGTGTGTGTGTGTGTGTGTGTATCTGTGCTGATGTAAGTGTGCATAGGCATGTGTATCTACTGTATATGTATGTGTTAGTCTTGTCTGTGTGGATGTGTTTGTACACAAGTGTGTGTGTACTTGTGTATAGGGTAGTTATGCTGCATTTAGTTGCATTTGACTCAGGGCAAAGTCACTTTGATACTGTCCCCACTCAGTGACGTGACTTGTGCCTAAGCCCTGTGTGAGCCGGAGAGGACTTCACGTCTGAATAAAGTCTGAGTCAGTTGTGCCCTCGGCTGGGCTCGGCCGGCCCCCTCTTTGGGATTATGTTATGATAAACAGGCAACTCGACAGGACGCTCTGACCCCATTAGTTATGAGCGATTGTGTTGGGGTTGTTTTTGCAGAATCCTGGCTGCACTCAACTCTGTCTGTCTCCTCTTCTCTCTTTCAGGGTGGCTTGTTTGTCCTAGGTCTCCTCTCTTTATAGTGTTCTCCCTCTCTGCCACCCTCCCTCTCTCTCTCTCCCTCTCCTTCTCCCTCTCTCTGTCTGTTTCTCTCCTTCCATTTCTCTCTGACTAGCTATTTTAGAAAGAGTTCTCTTTATCTCACTTCTGTGAGTCATTAGTGGGGGGGGGGGGGGGGGGGGCTCTCCCTAAGTTAATGTGTGGGGGAAGCAGAAGTGTGTGTGTGCGTGTGTGCGTGCGTGCGTGCGTGCGTGTGGAGGGGAGGGAAGGGGAGGGTGCTTGTTACTCATATCAAGGCTGGCTGCGCTCCCAGATTCTGGTCCAGGTGGGGTTGCTGGTTTACCCCCTCCGCTCGTCCGTAATGAGTGTGACAACCACATAGCGGCCTCCCCCTTTTTAGAACCCCGGCCCCTCCTCCCCAGTGCCCACTTCCTCCGCAGTCTCGCTCGAGTGCCTCCTTTGGCACGGGATCGCGCACAATCTCCTCCTGACAACCCTCTGCCACTCCAGTGGCTCTGGCTCTTGTTGTGGCTTGACGGCGGCTAGATAAGCGTGCTCTTCTCATGGGTGCTGGATGGGGGGAGGGTCGTCTACCATCTTCAGCCCCACAGACAGTGCGCGGTGGTGGGGGGGGGGGGGGGGCGGATGTGCGGAGAGAGAGACGGTGGCGAGACACCTGCTCCTGAGGGGTATTGACGGGCGCTAGAGGCGAGCACTCAGCAGTGCCAGTCCGAACTGCAGTCACCTAGTGGGTGGGCACTCAGGCTGGGAACAGCCAATGGCACAGCGTGAGGGACAATCCAATAAAGCACTCAAAGAGAGGCGCTCTGTGCCTCATAGAGAGCACTGCTGATGGGTTGAGAACAGTGGGTTGTAGAATTCTTTATAGCATCATGGCGTGTCAGTAAGTGAAAGTGCGGAGGAAGAATGTTGTGTAGAGGGAGAACAGTCAGTCAGAATGTTGTGTAGAGGGAGAACAGTCAGTCAGAATGGTGTGTAGAGGGAGAACAGTCAGTCAGAATGTTGTGTAGAGGGAGAACAGTCAGTCAGAATGAAAGGAAGCTGTAAGGAGAGATGAGAGGTCAGACTTCAACTGTATATTCATACAGCTTCAGAGCATCATCATCCTTTCGTGTTGTTTGTGTGTGTCTGTGTGTGTCTGTGTGTGTGTGTGTGATGCTCATTTGTGGTGTCATGAATCAGTGTGATGCAGCGCTGTGTCTGGCTGGGGATGGACAGGGTGTTGCATCTCTGATGCAAAGCTGCGAACGCCCTCACAGCTAAAGCACATTAATTAAAAGCGACTGGACCGTGACATCAGGAACCCCATCAGCCATTGGCTGTCCTGCCCCCAAAATCCTGCCCCCCTCTCACTTCACCAGCTACCCCCACTCATTACCCCCCCACACACACACACACACACACACACACACACACACACACACACACACACACACACACAAATACACACAAACCATCCCCTTACTCTGTTGACACACGCAAACATGATGAGCACGCAACAAGGATCCCACAAGTGTTAAATTAATTCCTCGTTTCTCATCAACACCTCGGCTCCCACTAGCTCCCCTGTCCCCGCGGTGGCTATGGCAGTCCCGGGATGGGGTGGGTGGGGGGGGGGGGATTGGGGCACAGGGGGGACACTGTCAGGCCCCTCGGGGGAGAGGCTGAGAGAGCAGTGGAGGTAAGAGGCCCCATCAGTTACCCAGCGCTGCCACCGCACCACCGCATATGCATGCCTCTCAGGCGCCCCATTAGCATAGCATTCCTCCACCTCATCAAACAGCCATCATCTATCTAACACGCCTGACACAGGACACCAAGGTTCTAGAGACACACAACAGTCAGGTTCGGGCACATTTAGTTTTTTTGCTCTAAAAAAAACAAAAACAAAATAGTTTCTGTCTAACTTTTCTCCAAGACTCATGAGGTCATGAATTCCAATGTCTAGGTACACCATGCTGAGGTAATCATTACAAGTCTCACGCTGTAATCTTGGGAGAACAAGCCCAGATAATGGTATGCCTTCATTAGTCATTAGTCTGCACACTGCTGCTGTAAGTGTCTTCAGAGAGACACTCAAGCTAAATAAATCACTAAATGTGAATGTTAAACGGTGTCTCCCTGCACACCATATGGTGAGTAGTCTCTGACAGGACTCCCACAATACACCTGAATACCTGACCTGATGTGTGCGAGGCTTGTGTCAGGTCAGTCTCACAGTATCCAAATAAGAAGTGAACTCTCTGCCCTATCGTATCGTATAGCATAGCAGCGCCCAGGCTGTGACACTAGCTCTATCCATATTTTACTTGTCAAATAAGCCTATAGTCTGTCTTGCTCTGGTGTAAAGGTTACACACGCCGATATGGCATGACCCTGACATGGAGAGGCACGTCTCAGTAGTCCAGTAGGCCAGGATCCTTTCAGCTCTATTCAAGTCCTACCAGAGGGGCCTTTTGTCAGGCCTAGAGATAAAGAAACATATTATTCAGCGCCGACTGATCATCCAGATACAGAACTATCTTCATAGTTTAATACATCTCTTGTGCTCTGTGTAGGAAATCATTTAATTCAATGTCAGCTTGAAACCCGGAGAGATTTCTTTTTCTCTTTTTTTGTCCCCTCTGCACTCTTCTCAGCTCTTTTGAGATTCTTTTTTGAATAGTCTTGCAGGGAGAGTAATTGTCTGGATTCAGGTTTATCTGGCTGGTTAAACCGGGGTGAGCTTGTGTGATGGCTTTATCGTGGGGGTCATTGAGACCAGGTGGTGGTGGTGGCGGCGGCAGCCATAGCTCTCTATCTCCAGACTGTTTGCACAGGGGACAGAATGTGGGTCACACATATTAAATCCCCTTCCTCAAGCCCCGCCTCAACCCTTAATGAGAGCCCATCATTCATAAAGAGCCTGGCAGGCAAACGACAAGCACTTACAGGCCAGACGGCAGCTCTGTGCGTGTGTGTGCGTGTGCGTGTGTGTGTTGAGGAATATTACTGTATCTGTGTCCCCATACTAATGGGTGTCTTGGGGGGGGGGGGGGGGGGGGGGTACACACCAGACAGACCCAGGGTATCTTTTTACCCCTTCTCTCTCACTCACTCTCTCTCTCACACACACAAACACACACACACACACACACACACACACACACACACACACACACACACACACACACACACACACACACACACGTTTGCCTTCCCACACTCCTTCATCCTCACACCACAGCCTATCTGCATCATCTTTGAATATGAAAACCAGCTCTTTGTTTGTTTGTTTGTTTGTTTGTTTTAGGCCCGCGGCGTCATCAGGCTCTTCAGTGTCATGCTTTAATGGCTAATGTATTTACCATCTGAGACGACAGACAGGCGCGCAGGCTATCCCAGTGGCAATCCCATAGATTGTGAACACTCAGCGGGGTTGCCGCTAATGTTGCTAATGTTAGACACAAGCGGCTCATTAGGATAGACGGTCTGTACATTAGCACACTGCTGCTGCAGGACCGTCTCACGCATTAGTCAGGAGCCCATGAATGCTGCCGCCGCTGATGCTGTTGTTGTCATATCACATACGAGATGAATTAAGTAGGTTGTGTGAGGGAGATTTAATGCCCCCCCATCTCCAACTCTAAGAA
Organism: Alosa pseudoharengus; assembly: GCF_046254945.1. NCBI lineage: Eukaryota > Metazoa > Chordata > Actinopteri > Clupeiformes > Clupeidae > Alosa > Alosa pseudoharengus. The sequence continues at coordinate 6,130,110 of NW_027468609.1, read as the reverse complement.
GTAGGCGTCTTTATTGTGATTTTTTTTCGGCTCATTGTCTTTCGGGCCCATTGTCCTGACAGTTGCGTGTTGCACAAGAACAAAAGCTGACCCGTGAGCGGCCTGCCGCACGATTGATTGCATCGTCAGAAAATGACATCTGTCACGGGTGAGCGGCGTATTCACACTGGCCTCATGTTGGGGGAGAGAGAGTGTTTGGCAGAGGAAGTGAGGACAGGCTTTCTTTCTGACGTGGCGTCATTGAACTTAGTACCATTAGCCAATTAGCCAAAAAAATTTTGAAAGGGTGCTGGAAGACTGGACTATGCAAAGTAAGAGACCCTTTTTTTGTGGCCCAACAGTAGCCAGTCAGTTGGTCATGTCCATAAGACTCAGGGCTCTGTCCATTGTTTGTGTGTGGTCCTTTGAAGGCTCTGTTCTCCCAGAGCTCTGTTCACCCTCCCCCTCCCCCATCCAACTGTAACTCCATTGTTATGTTCAAGTCATGTCCCAGTTCTTTGGCACAAACTTATTTTTTCAGCACCTCAGTTGTGTCCTTCATGTTCTGTATGACCTAATAGTCTCACATGCGTTTACTTGAATCGATATTAGACAAATATATGATATGATATATGCATACAGTAGAGTAGACGGACGTGCCTGTGTAAAATGTGTTTGCTTGTGCTGCTGTTTCACCTAGACATTCAGGTATCTACTTGTTGTAATGACAAAGTAAATAGAACCGTAGGGTTTAGCCTACTAAGTGAAAGCAGTGGCTATGAGCTCGCCTGAAGCACCTGAACTTTAACCTGTCCTCACATTGCCAACCCCCCCCCCCACCCCCACCCCAACACACAGACACAGACACACACACACGCACACACACTCAAAAAACAGCTCACGGGCTGTCTGAACTCGCTCTGGAATCCTTCGAATTCCGATCAAGCCAATATGAGCTGGTGGAGCAGAGGTGTGAGAGGTCACCAGGGTCAAAGGTTCATGGCCCTGAGTGGAGGCTGGCTGTGGTGACAGAGGAACACTGATTTAGGTGGAGTTCAGTCAGAGAAAGAGAAATCTTTGTGAGATGAGTATCTCTCTCTCTCTGTCTCTCTCTTACCCAGAAACACACATGCGCGCACACACACACGTACAGTTGGAACTCTGAGTAATATGGAGAAGATATGTTTGAGGATCCAGAGGAAGAAACATAATGATCTTAAATCACCTAAATTTAGAGCATTCTCAGTAAGTGCCTGGATGGCTGACAATATAGTAAAACCTCCAAAGCATTTACACAAGCATCACCGTTTAAAGGATAGAATTTTGCCTAACTCAGTTACAGATATAACAACCATTCAAGCTATATAAAAATAGTCCTATAGTTTCAGCGATTCAACCAATCACAATCAAGGACCGGAACTATCAGTTTTAGAATTAAAACCGATAGTTCCGGTCCTTGATTGTGATTGGCTGAATCGTGTTTGATGCCTTTGTAAAATGCAGCATAAACATACACCTTGACCGCATTTGCTACCACAACTTATAAGTTGGGAGTAGCTGAGTCTCGACGTTGCTGGGCAACCATTCTAATAGAGGAAATATATTTATTGGCGGAAGAATGATTATCTATGAATAAATCGTTACATTTCTCGTTGCTGTGTCTTTATTTTATGAAATCTTGTCAGATATGTAGTAACCGTTTTAGAAAAGCAATAAGCCACTCGAGTCCGTAGGTTACACTGATTTTACAACAGCTTGTGCATCATGCCTATAACAATGCCCCATAACTGCTATAAAATCAGTGTAACCTACGGCCTCTCGGGGCTTATTGCTTAAATATAACATCCTTTACCACTATCTCATGTTTATGAGCTACAGCTCTGGGTGAGGTCATTTGAAACATTTCATGTAAACAGTATGGAAACTGGCCACATTCCAACTGTTGTTATTGGAAGCCGCTGTGAGATCATATGTGGCTCATTTGCTTGAAACTCTTTCCTGGCACACTTTTTTGCCGTGTCGCATGTCCCATGTGATGTCATCAGACAAGAAGGTGAGAACTGCCAAATCATCAAACAGGAACAAGTGCATTCTTTCTCCATGTGTGTGGTTGTGCTAGTGTTTCCACCATTCACCCACAGATAGACAGTTCCGCAAAGCGAGTGAGTCATCAGATTTCCTTGAAGAGAAGGAAGTGCAGAGAGCGACAGGTGACAGCAGGTGTAGCAGGAGCATGTGGAGTGGTGCTGAGAGAGAAAGAGAGCTCTTCTTTTATCTGTTATGGCTGCAGCGCCAACTATGTCATTGTGAAGTGTCCTCAGGCAACATTTCATAAAGGCACGCATACACACACACATTGTCATGTTTTTGGATATGCCTGTGTTTGTGCAGGGCAACTGAGGTCTCTATCTGTGTGTGTGTGTGTGTGTGTGTGTGTGTGTGTGTGTGTGTGTGTGTGTGTGTGTGTGTTGTAAGTGTCCTGTAAATCTATAGTCTATCAAATCAAGTCTATAGCTGTGTATCTGTAGCTGTATTGTATTATTGTTCCGTTTCTTAGAAGCTTTATCTGCCGTTGTCATTGTGTGTATGTGTACACGCTTGTGTGTTTGTATGGGTGAGTCGGGGAGGTACGTGTGTGGGCATACAATACAGAAACTGGACAAGCCGCTCCCACAGGTGTATCATGGGAAGATGGCAATGTTCCCACCTGCCTTTTTGAGTTGATGATTTACCAGGACTTCCTGGCGATTTGATTTTGAGATAAGCAGTAAATAGGCGTCAACATTGTCTTTGCCTCCAGCTGTCCTCTGGAACTGTGAACCTAACAACGGAATATCAACACCAACAGCAACGTTACTCGGCAACACTTTCATTCAGTCAGCCAGGCATCCTGTAACTGGCTGCACTAAAATTCTGTGGGGAGGTGAAGCCCATGAAACCAGCTGCTTTACTGAATGCTTTAGGGTCCTAGAGAGTGGAATTTGTTTTTTCAGATAGAAGGGCCAAGGCAGCCGTCTGAGTGAAGCCCAGTCCCTGCCCAGTCTCTCCTCTCCTCCTGCGGTCAACTTTGTCATGATGGTCATTATCCACACTCTTACCTGGGAAAAGTGTGTGTGGAGGATCTGTTCACACACACACTTTGTTTTGCTTTGATATATGCGTTTCATATTTAGCTGGCAGTGAAAGTGTGTGTGTGTGTGTGTGTGTGTGCGCACGCGCTTACTCGTGGCGTGGCGTGTGTGTGTGTGTGTGTGTGTGTGTGTGCGTGCGTGTGTGTGTGTGTGTGCTCACTCGTGGCGTGGCGTGGCGTGTGTGTGTGTGTGCGCGCGCGCTCGTGGCGTGTGTGTGTGTGTTTGTGTGTGCGTGCGCGCGCGCTCACTCGTGGCGTGTGTGTGCGCGTGTGTGTGCGCGTGTGTGTGTGTGTGTGTGTGTGTGTGTTCAGCTGAGTCCCCGCCTGCTTGTGTGTGCCAACCGGCTCCCTGATTCACTGCCAGTTAGTGTTGGTTACTGGCTGCTGCTTGTGTCGGACAGTGAGATTACCACTGTTACTAAAAGCCACCCACCCACCCTGGCTTCTCAAGGAGCCCTCACTGAGGAATGACATTAACGCCAGCCACTAAACCTCCCACCTCCCTCTTTCGCTTTTGATCTCCTACTCACCATATCTTACTTTCTGCCATTCATTCTCTCTCTCTCTCTCTCTCTCTCTCTCTCTCTCTCTCTCTCTCTCTCTCCCCCCATATTTTCCACATTTCCCTTATAAAGAAAGCAAGTCAGAAATAAGTCTTTGCCTTGCTATAATGAATGTTTATCTTGCGTGCACAAAAAGCCTGGTGCCTATTAAGACTCCATTCATGGTTTTTTTTCTGCCTATCTGGACCAGGTTTTCAATTTGCAGACATGCAACGTTCACGTGCAACATCATGCATTCCATGCGCAGTACATTGTATAGTTTATCTAATACAGCTGCTGTGATTAGCATACAACAAAAACGTATCGCTAGAGAGAGAGAGAGAGAGAGAGAGAGAGAGTCTGACTGAGTGAGGGAGTAAGGGGGAAAGAGGGAGTCTGAATAGGATCGATGGCAAAAGCAATCCTGTTAAGGATTTTTCACGTCCACTGTATCAGTCACCTCGAGATGGATGTCTGGGGCTTGACATTTAGATTGCGGCACTAAATCCCTCTCCCCATTAGATTAGGGCTCCGATAGGCATGCATCCCAGGCCAGAGAGATCACTTAGGCTCGAGACATGCCACCCCTCCAGACCCTTTGGGCTTGCGCATGTGTCTTGGACCTCCACACCATTACCCTCTCTCTTTCAAATAATCTGGGATCAGAGGGAACCTTCCAACCTTGATTGTGATTGGCTCAAGTGAAACATGACATAGTAGTAAAGGATGTTATATTTAGGCAATAAGCCCCGAGAGGCCGTAGGTTACACTGATTTTACAACAGCTAACGGGGTTGTAGGCACTCCGCTTGTGCATGCAGCATCCTTTACTACTACTGTATCTCATGTTTATTATGGCCTACAGCTCTCTGGGTGAGGTCATTTGAAACATTTCATGTAAACAGTATGGAAACTGGCCACATTTGTCTTGACTAAACACCAGTAACCAGACACACAGCAAGTTCATTTGCTGGATGGATCACCAGTCTCATGAATGACGCATCAAAACTGTTCCTCTTTCATTCAGAAATGTGGGTCTTGCTAGAGAGAGCTTTCTCATAGACATCTTTTCCTTCATGCTGCCAGCATGAAGAGCTGGGGAGCTTCCAGAGGGAAGAGGGAAGAGCACAATACATTTACACTTTCATTTCCTCATTGCTCTGAATAAGTCGATTGTTTGTTTGTTTGTTTGTTTGTTTGTTAAGGAAAGTGCCGTGCCCATCTGAAGCAGGCGTCACTGTTGGCACTCTGGTATTGTGTGGCAGGCTGGCGGGCACAGAAGAGCAGTGAGGTTGCAGCGTTGCTGATAACTTGTTTGTTTGTTTCTGTCAAAAAACCACAAAGGCCTTGGGCCGTATCTTTAAGTAGCGCTGAGATCCGCAGTTAGTACTTTCTTTTTCATGTATTTATTTGTGTGTGTGCCCTTTTGTGTTTTGGTCTCCTCTTACCCTCCTCATAGATAATATCTAAAGTGTCCTTATTTACTCAGTAATGTCCACTTGGCAAGGATACTGTGTTTGTATAATGCATCGAGTCCCGTTTTATGGCATCAGGAGTACAGCGCGACTCTGCCCCCTTGTGGCTTGATAAGGCAGATGAAAGAAGCATATTGGCCTTAAATCTCCTGGCAACAACGCCTTCCATCTGCCTTTATGTAGCCAAGCTTCTAGTTTAAATTCTAACCCAAGCAGCAGTGCAGTTGAGGGCTTTGCATCACTGGCTGTGAAACTACACTCTCAGTTCTGGTCAGGGCAGTTGGTCCACACACACACACTCGAATCACTCCAGCTGTCTAAGCCAGTCTTGGACCCAACATGGAAACTGTGCTGGAGGGAACAGAAATTTGGATGAGACATGGGCACTATGTTCTGGGTCAGTGAGCTCTTAAACTGACCACCCCATGAAGCTCTTAAACTGACCACTCTATGAAATGCTTCGAAATTAGAGAGGAGCCCAGACGTCCTTGAATTTTGCCATGATACCATTTATAATTTGGCAAATGTTTATTCAGTTTATTTATTCATGAGTGGTTTACAAAGTAGGGTGTAATAAAAGTAAATGCCAAGCTACAATGTGTATGTCATTGTAACATTGGAAGTCCACATTGCCTATGCCACTGTAACATCTCAATTCTACATTGCTTATATTATTTTAACTTCTCACTTTTATCTTAACCTAATCCAGTCTACCATCTCAAGTCTGCAGTGACTATACCATTTTAACAGCTGAAGTCTGCACTGAGCATACCATTTTAAGTCAACCAGTCTCCTTCCATCTTAAGCACATCTTTAACGTGACCTGTTTCTGCTCTTTCCCCAGACGAGAGCCATACTCCGGTGTGTGACCAGTGCAAGCCTGAGTACCAGGGCCCAAACTGTGAGCAGTGCCGCGATGGCTTCTACAACGCCGACAGCATCTGCCTGCCGTGCAACTGCAGCGGGAACGCCGACCCTCGCACGTCTCCACGCACATGCAACCCCGACACGGGCCACTGCCTGAGCTGCATCAACAACACCACAGGCCTGCACTGCGAGCGCTGCCGCATCGGCTACACTGGAGACCCGCTTACACGCACCTGCAGAGCCATAGGTGAGACTGTGGGGGGTCTGGGGGTCTGTGTGTGTGTTGGAGGGGGGGTATGGACTAGCAGTGCATTGTAAACTACCATGGCATCCAATAGTTCGTTAACAATGCAGGTTAAAGTGTCTTCACAGACACACACACCGTAACGTGTGTGTTTGTGGGTGTGTGTGTGTTTGTGGGTGTGGGTGGTTTTGTGTGTGTGTGTGTGTTTGTGTGTCAGGGATGTTGAAAGACATACAGACAGAATCATATGCTTTTAGCTTTTTATGTCAGTTTAGTCATGTTAGTCTGAGGATGACTAGTCTGAACAAATCCTTTCCAAAGCTGCTGTTAAAGCTTTTATTGACACTACTAGATATAAGAAATATGGTGATGAGGGGAGCTGGCAGTATTATTTCTAGGATTCCGGTTTGTTACTACATGTGTTTTTCTGGCAATAGTAAAAACTTGCTAAACTGGAAGAGTTAACTGCAGCTAAGTTGATGTTCCTTCAGCAGTAGTTTTGGCTTTTAAGTGTTCACACAAGTGTTTGTCTAAACACACATTTTGTGGCAGAGGGGTCATTCAGTAATCAAAAGGCTCCTGGTTCAATCCCACCTCCTGTTGGCCTTGCGTCAAAGTGTCCTCCATCACAACACTTATGACCCAACTGCTCCCGATGTGTACATTGGATAGTGCCTTGCATGACAGCCTCCACCATCAGTGTGTGTGTGTGTGTGTGTGTGTGTGTGTGTAAGGGTGTGTGTGTGTGAGGGGGATGCATTAACTGTGAAGTGCTTTTAATGCTTTGATGAGTCGAATAGTTCTATATTAATGCAGTCCATTTACCATTTAACATTCCATGTGATGGTTTTAATTAGACCTTTGCTTTATTGAAGACAGCCGCTAAGCCTTCATTGTGTATTGAATCACGGGGGTTCCTCTCCTGCAGTAAGACAGATACAGTCTTCATTGTGAGCTCTAATTTTGTCTAACGTGCACTTTGTGCATGCATTTTAAAAAAAAATGCTTTGAATTGAATTTAAACATGCTATTGTCTTGATAGTCACTTAAAGCAACACCAAAGATTTTTTTGTACCTTAAAATAATGTTTCCAAAATTGTTTCCGTGGTTCATCAACGGCACTTCTGCATTCGCTTCGCGGCCCTCTATCGGCTATAACAGCACTATGTAAGTTTGCCAGATCGGGTAGCGGGCTTGTAGTTCGATGGAATGAGACATAAGAAACTACACATTTGACTTGCATGATGTCGCAATACATAATACTTTCATAAAATCATGCATCATATTCTACCTTGTCTATGGACATCGTTATTTGCAAAGCCGTTGCTGGATAAACAAATAGCGTGCGTGCAACAGAGGAAAAGTTCTTTGGTGTTGCTTTAACACACAGACATCAAATATGTAGTAAAAGTAGGATTCTTATTGCTGGTACCCAAGGAGGGATGGAGAGAGGCAGCGATGGGGACAGAAAGAAAGAGACTCGTGCAAGGAGGGCCAACACAGAGAATGGGCTGGCCAGCGTCCAGAGGAAGAGGGTCCTGTGGAAACACCAGGGGGCTGGGAGAGGGAAAGAATTAGCCGGATACAGAGACGGAGGGTGTGAGGGACAGAGAGAGAAATAAATGGAGAGAGAGAACAGTAGAAGGAAAACAGAAGTTACAGGGACAAGAAACATCTGAAAATACTTATAAAGAAACAACCTGGCAGCCTTAAATGGTTGGATCCGTAACCACCACCACCACCACCACCAAACACGGCAGACAGAATACATGAATGCCTGCTCATACTCTCCCATAGATTAGGATAATGTCCTTTTTTAACTCGCCCTAACACGGTGGTTAGAAACACACACATGTGTGCATATTCTTGAACCAAATGTTCATTAATCCACATAGAATATGCGAATGAGCTGAATGGAAACCCAGCTACTGAGTCCTCTACAGTCTCCAAAATCCCCCAGAAAAGTTAAACCATGCCACTGTGCAGTTCCCAGTCTTCAGCATGGAAGCTCTGTGGAGCAGGCTGGTTGTAACGTGAGGGTGTGGGGTTCGTGGTGTACGGGGGTGGAAGGAAGTGCTGACTGCCACAGTGAACAGGAGGCTGGGTGAAGATCAGAGGCAGGTTCCAGGGCACAGAGGGAGGGGATGGGAGGGTTGAAAAGTTGAAAATGCAGTATCCCAGTCACAAAGTGCAGATAGGTAAGAGTCCAGAAGTGTCAAGATTCCAAGATCACCAGTAAAACAGTTACACTACAGTTACACACACAACAGGTAAGTCTATGCAGTACTGAAAGAGCGAAGTCCTCTTCCGAGCTGTGTTTGAGATGATGGACAGTGTCTGCTAAAGTGATCTGTGGAGCGCCCTGTGCTAGCGAGCCATGTTCCCAGTGTCTGCATTTGCAATCATACAAAATGCATTTGCCAAACAGGCTTTTTTTTTTCTCCAGATACATGCTCTCGTTCCACAGTTGCCTTGCACGAGTGCTCTTGTGGAGTTGTAACGGAGAATGTGTGTGATGTCTTTGGTGGTAACTGAAACATTGCAGTGAGACTCAGAGGGGGTGCATTATTTGTGATATCCGAGTTCAGACAGTGTATTAGTCCCACCCTAAATGTGAAGTGTCTTCCCTCCCAAAACCCTTTTGCTCATGAATAAAATGTAGTTTGCATCTTCTCTCCAATTCTCTTATTCTTGTTCTTCCTTTCTCCCTCTTTGCTTCCTTCCTCTTTCTCACATACTGGCGTATGTGGTTATTCTCTCTCTCTCGCTCTCTCTCTCTCGCTCTCTCTCGCTCTCTCTCTCTCTCTCTCTCTCTCTCTCTCTCTCTCTCTCTCTCTCCTTCCTCCTCTTCCTCTCCTCCCTGCTGCAGTCATCCCTACTCCTGAGGTCCGGACTACTCCCTCCTCCACCCAGAGCAGCAGCAGCACCATGAGCTCTGTCAACGGCACGTCCCCCACACTGACCCCTAGCACCACGGCCGCTCAGGCCCTGCTCACCACGCTGGGTCCGCCGACCGACAACACCACCACGGCCCCGCTGGACGGCGTCTCCTGGACGCAGTTCAACATCATCGTGCTGGCGGTCATCATCGTGGTGGTGGTGGCGCTGATGGGAGCGGCGGGCGGTGTGTACACGTACCGCGAGTACCGGAACCGCAAGCTCAACGCACCCTTCTGGACCATCGAGCTGAAGGAGGACAACATCAGCTTCAGCAGCTACCACGACAGCATCCCCAACGCCGACGTGTCGGGGCTGCTGGAGGACGAGGGCGGAGACGTGGCGCCCAATGGGCAGCTGGCGCTCAGCAGCCCCGCCAACCTCTACAAGGCGTGAAGGAGCACCCACTGACCACGCAGACCCACAGACAGACTCTTATTCCCCTCTCTCTTGGGTGGGGCCCTCTCGTACTGTATTCCTCCCCACAACCCCATCCCTGTTACTAGGACAACACTAAAGGGGGGAGGGGGGGTGTTCTTTTTTTTTTTTTTTTTTCAAATAACATGGGAGGGTGGGAACTTCACTAAAATAGTGCAGTATATTTGATCCTGTTGGATTGAAGAAAGAGGGGGGGGGGTGGAAAGGAGGGAGGTTGAGTCCTGGAAGTGATTGCAAAGTTGCACCTTGATATTACCCCAGTGAAACAGTGCCTCTGTCTAAGCTATAGAGTCACATGGACATGGAACAGCTGTGGGTTTAAAACAATGGACAAAGATACATTAGACTGAACCATGGCTTGAGGGGTGGGGGGGTGAACTTGTAGCAGTGAAGGTCTGGGTTGAACCACTACACGGCATGAGCAGGAGGACACTTGATAGCCCTAATCATTTGCCACAATGAAGCTAAGCTGAAGCTGAAGGCCAGTGTTAACGCAGACTGCAAAGCATCCAGAGACCGTATACGTTTGCATTATATGTATGAAACCACAAAACTTAAAAAGAAAGACACTCACGCTTTCTGTACACACTCTCAGGCATGTCACCCCACCAACACCACCACCACCACTACACCCACACTTAGACACATTCAGGTATGCACATGCTGACTCAAAATACATACCTGCTCCTGTCTCAACTAAGGCAAGGCACTCCCAGCTACACCATCACCGGGGACAGTCATGCAAACAGAGGTACTTCCTGCTCTTGGGTCTCCATGCTATGAGGTCTCTAGATTTAGTGACTGACATAAGGATGTCTCTGACAAAGATATTTTTCATCAAGATGTACTCTTGACTCCATCACCCTGTTGGAGTTCCCTGTTCAGAAAGGAGCACAGCACTTGCTGCACACAGTTTGAGCATGCAATGCCAATGTTGGCCTGTGGAGGGCAGAGGACCACCGTAATATGTATGTGACTGCAAGATGGACTCTGTTTGGGAGGATAGGGAGCCTACCTCTCCTGGGTGTAGCTGCATCGTCTCGTCACACAGACTGCTTGGGAGCTAGCATGCACCAAATTCTACAGTTTGAAGCACAGGTAAGGCATTTATAGTAACTGTGTTTTTCACAGATGTGCTTTTTGACTTGGTTTTGTATTAATTTTGCAGTAATCTCTTGGTGACATTTCCATGTGTCTAAAGAGATTTTGAGGGTTTTTTTAATTGTGAAGTACCAGTTGATACCAATATCCGGTGTTAACAGAACTGTGCTCTTAAGCTCTTGATCTCTTGATAGTCTTGCTTGTAGGACATTTGATTAAAGGCCCCCTAAAGATTTTTTTACCTTAAAATAATGTTTCCCAAATCATTTTGATGGCACATAAACTCTTCAAAAGGTGAATAGAATTTCCTCTGGGGATCAATAAAGTATCTATCTATCTATCTATCTATCTATCTATGGCACGTATGTCACACTCTGAGCAGGGCTATCACTTGTAAAACAGCCAAGGAATTTGGTGTTCGGGTAGGAATACTGCCTCTCCTCCGAAATGGAAATGGGAAAGTGCTGCTATGCTACAGGAATTCAGAGAGCTCTTAGTCAGACAGCTGTCGATGCATTCCCTCTATATTGTATCGAAGTTATGTTTATACTTTGTTGCAAAAGATGCATATTTAGTTTGTTTATTATTGCTCTTCTCAACTGTAGGGGGACCGCAAGAGAAGACCCTACAATATAGTAGGGGGGCCTATGTGTCTAATTTGGGGGCTTGTGGGATTCGCATGTTAATTTTTGGAGAGTATTATATCTTTGTTCTAGGGGTTCTTAAGAGTAAAAAAAACATGTCTCCATTTTTTTTTAAAGTTTTGAAGGACCCAAATCAAAGTTCAAATTCAGAAAAGGTCAAATTTGGTGTTTTGTCCATAAACCTCACATTGCTGGTATTATAGCATAGGGTTTGGTGCCAAAAAGCAAAGATATTCTACAAGGTAGTGTGCAAAAGGGGACCACATAAACAATACAACAATACAACATTTTTAGGCTGATGATTGATCTCTTTAACCAGAAATTGTGCCTAAAATTCTCGAAATTGTCCGCTTAAAAAAATAATACTACAATATCAATACTATCAATTCATGCCTATTAGTGTGCTTGAGTGTAGGCCTAGCCTGCTCTGCCAGTTCTTGTCTGCACCCATTCAGAGTGCAAAGTGCAGAGATCTCTGTTAAATCAAGTTTAATAAACTTTTACATAGCTAGTACCAGCTGAAGTCTGTAAGGCCTTCCGTAGCCTATGTAAGTGTGAAGAAAAGAAAGGGTAAAAGGATCAGATAGACAAACAGACAGGTGAGTGTCTGTGTGTGTGTGTGTGTGTTAGAGAGAGTAAGAGAAAAAGAGACACTAGCAGTTGGCTGTTGATGGCTGTCAGTTATAGAATTTAGAATATCGAATAACCTGAAGCACATAGTGCTCTGTTCTTCATGGTTGGATTTGTGAACAGAGAATTTATCATTATTTAAATGATATTATTGTATCCATTTGAACAGTTGCAAAGTTATAAAAATAGGTCAAATGTTTTTGTTGGTTGTAATGCACTAAAGGTGTGTTCAAGTCCTATGACCGACCAAAGGATGTATACCCTATTAATGGCCAAGTAAACATTACATAACAATACATTAAAAAGGAAAAATACTTGTAGGCCTACTTCTGAACACTTAAAGGATAATTCCGGTATTTAGCACTTTGAGTCCCTTTTCTGGTTTGTTTTGGATGAACTAGAGTGGTGGACACCGAAATTTTGACAGTTGGTCCTGTCTCGACTTTTCTGACTCGTTTTGAATCGCTTTTACTGCTTCAGAGTGGCTGCATATGCAGGGGCGGAGCTACGTGGTGGCCAGGGGGGGCCACGGCCACCACTGGTCAAAGCTTGGCCACCCTGCTGGCCCCCCCAATTTGCTGACTGTGTGTGGTTCTTGCCATAGCAGGCAGAGGCAGGCTGCTTTGCCTGAATTCTTTGTTACATTGCTCCGGAACTGTTCATCGCAGCGAGATGAAACCTTAATTGCGTGACAGAGCAGAAGTGGGGCTTTCCAACGAGACTAAACACTTGTCTGTGCGATCAAGTATGAAAATAAAAATAAATATAACGTAATTAAATAAAATTGATTCATATTTACAGTTCACCTGCGCACCCATTACTCTAGTTTGAATTACTCGCGAACCCGTGATCGCATAGATATGGCAAGCATATCAGAAGAAAGAGGAGACACAGGGCTATCTATTGGTACCAAGTATATCGTTCCTTCTGGGCTATAAAAACAGACAACGTGACTGCAAAATAAAATCATGTACAAAAACCAACGCTGCACACCCATTAGCCTACTCTCGTTTGAATTAGGCCCTACTCACTTGATCATTTGATACCAAGTGCATCCGTCTGGGTTATAAAACAGACGAAATGACATCAAAATAATAACTTCATATAGCTCGACTTACCCCACGTTTTTGTGTGTTGTGGTGGCAAAGCATGTTCATAATCCAACGCTATCATGTGTTTCTATGGCAAAGCATGTTCATAATTCGGTTTTGAGATCCTAGCAAATTCCTGCATGGCATCCAATTCGAGACTCACATTGCATCCCAATTTATTCGACAAAGAAACACCTTTTTGCCTTCACTTTGTTCATGGCAATGCAGTAAAAAGTTGTTTTACAATCATCATGTCAAATCAAGTGTACACACAGAACATGCAAACTCGGGTTCAGTCAGGTCAGATCAGTTCGTGTCACAGATATGGAGCGCAGAAAGGGCATTTTTCATTACTGGGTCAATGGCACTTACAATGACCAGGATAACTGCTTATAACTAAAGGTAGTGAGAATGGTCAAAAATAGAGTAGCCATAGGGCTAAATTTAAAAAAAAGGCATTTATTTCCATAAGGCACACACCACATATTTTTTACATTTGCTCAGCCCCAGATAATCCCTCCACCATGGCAATGATATTGCCAGATTCAGAACAGTCTGCCCTATGCACACATGTGCCAGCTTGCAGTGGTGAGATACATGTCAAAATATAAGAATTTTTATAATACACTTTTTGTATTTTTATTATTTACAAATCAAAATGAAATCAATGCAAGTATTAATACATGAAATAGTGGCAGATCTGGGTAGCCTAAACTCTGTTAAAAACAATATATAGCAAGTGTGTATGGCACTTACATTGACCAGGATAAATGTTTCTAAGGTAGTGAAAAAGCCCTTAAAACAGTCTAGGGTTCTAAGGGTTAATTTCTTAATTCAGAGCCATGTTACTTACAGCCAAGTACTTGGATAGAAGTGGATATCAGAAAGAAATATAGTTTGGCCATCAGTATGAGATCAAATATATACATACAATATTTGTAGTATTTATTATTGTTCTTTGAGTTAACATCATTTGAATAAAACTGATTAAGTAAGGTGCATTATCATAATATTTTTTATTGGCATTGACCTATTTATGGAAAATATGTTGGAGTGGCCAACAAACTGACCTGTGTATCAGTGTTGGCTTTGCACAATTTATTGCCATTATTAAAATAGGCTATCCTAATCTTCAAAACTTTTTGAGTAGTTTTCAAATAGTAGTTTTGATTCCCAAGTGCCACCCCAATAAAAAGTCTGGACCCAGCTGGCCCCCCCTATAAAATAATCCTGGCTACGCCCCTGTGCATATGGGCATACACAAACATGTCCTTAAAACAACCCTTAATGTTCGTTTTCAAAACTGTGCAACTGACCGAAACTCAACTGTGCAACTCAACTCAACTATGCAACTCACATATGTGCAGTGCCAAATGTGTAGTGTAATTTGTCACATGGCCAGAGCTGCTTATGTTTTGGTTGCACCCTGACCAGAAAATATCCACCCAAAAGGTCCCAAACTAAACCATAGAATGTGGTTAGGTAAAATAGGATTTTTAAGATTTTTGGTACACGTAATCTTTAAGGTGTCTAGTATGGAGAAGGATGCAGTTGAAATATGTGAACTTTTGTTCAGCGTTCTCATAGCATGAGTGAACATGATGACGGTCATAACAAAGATCCTTGGTCTGGGTACCAGCATACACAGCTTGCCTAGTCATATGTATTCTTTTTATTTCTATAATTATATTATTGTTTGTTTGCTCTTTTATTCTAGGCTGCCTTTACAATGGATGAAAATTAGCACTCAGAGCTAACTTTGGCTTATTTATAGCTTTTTGTCTGTCAATTAATGAACATTGTCCATATCAAATAAACAAATAAATAAACTGATTTAATATGATTATCCTGTATTGTAAACATTGTCTGGAGTATAAATAGAAGTAATTGTACTGTGTCATCCATCAGGATCGGTCAGGATATTTACTTTAATATTTCTCTCTCTCTTTCTGCTTTGTTCTACCAACCCCACCTCCCCTTCCTTAACACAGAAACTAGTTATATTGCCATCGGGACCAGGCCAACGTTCTTCCCATGTGCTCCTTCTGCAGTGTCTCCACCATGAGCATCTCTCCAACCAGTTCAGAGCCACTCAGTCTGGACAATCACAAGTCCCCATCTGCTGCACCATGTCTGTGACCCTACCCTCCTGTGCATCCCAGCAAGCGGGATGCCCCTCCTCGGTTTTAGCACATGTGTATTGGGTCCACCACATCTCTTCTCATCAGAGCTTCTCTTTTGAGCCTGGTTTCTGTTTTGTTTTATCCTCCGCTTATCATCATAGCTCGTCACATCAGACAGACAGCCATCCCAGTGTTGTCTGGTTGATGGTTAGTACGTCTGCATTAGCAAAGTAAGGTGAGTGGACAATTTCACAGGGCATGTTCAATATCCTGTGCCCTGAGTTAAACGAGAGTCGGTCACCCGAGGACAGCCAAGATGGGAACAGTTAAACAGATGAGAAGTGTAGCTTTTTTATGATTGTTTTGTTTATTATTTATTTTTATTTTTTGTTATTTTCATTTCGTTGTTGTTTTATTGTCTGTTTTAACACAGATTAAGGTTGCACATTACCCTCGGTTCTAACATCCTCAGATTTAACTTTTGCCAGTATTTTATTTGCATTGTGGTAAAGCAGGACTTATTCCTCGGTACAGTCAAGCTTGATGATTTTATTTTATTTTATTTTATTTTATTTAATTTATTGATTAACCTCTAAAATGTAGAGTTTCTTTACTTTGAATGTGTTTTTTTTTTTTTTTGTTTCTTAAATATCTTTTGGCTGCACATGAATAACCTAGACTAAGAGAGTAAGGTTGTGTCCAGCATCTATTCACCTTGGAAGGGAAAGAAACGGCACATTTAAAGGGCACTAAAGGAGCTGTCATCATCAGAAATCAGGGTGAAGCATGTGATGGAGAGCCGCCAAATACCTGAAACGTGCTCAAGGCAATACATGAGTGGGAGCCGCCTCCTTTTCAAAGATGATTCCCAGCTCTCCTCCATATCCATGCCAGGAGACTTACGAGAAGATGTACGAGAAGGTGGCCACACCCATGGCCAATGGTGTCTCTTCCTCAGGAACTCTACAACCACCTCCATCCACGTGTCCTCCACCACCCCCAGCCCGTCAGTGTACAGAGCTGTAATTATGATGAATTGTACAGACAAGTTTGTAAATACCAAACTATTGCACAGGTACAGTAGAGGATCTTGTAACATTGTCTTGAGCAAATATTAGAGCATATGGTCTCTCGCAGGCTTGGAGACACATATTAAACAAACACCCAATCAGACAATTTAAAAAAACTAGCATCTTCTCCTACACATACACACACACACACAGAGAGACAATCTTGTGCTCAATGGGGAAGAACTGTTGAAAGTTTGGGGGAGCTCTGCTCATGCATAGGCTACTCTGTCTTATAGGACACAACACAACTAATGCTACACATATTTAAATAAATAAAAAAAACAGACCTTTTGTTTACTGTGGCTTTTGGAGTATGTTATTGATTTATAACTGGTCATGTGTCAGACTGCAGCAGTGGCGCATCAGAGATTGTTTCTGGTATGAATGTACAGACTGATATGAATAGGACCGACTATTTCTAGTATGCACGAGTTGGGTGGTTGTGGTTTCAATCTCAAAATTGGTTAGAACATGTTGGCAACAACAATATCTTTTCATGATTTGTAACATTTTTATGGAAATTGGCATGTCCAAAATTATTCATACCCTTTTTAAATATTCAATGGAAACTTCTTTATTTACATTTACAGCTCTCAAAATGGTTATTGTAATACCTACCAAGCCTCTCCATGTCTCCACAATGATTGTAGATCACACCTTCAATGATTCTAGGTCCCATTGTTAATCACAGTTTCCATTGATTATTTAAAAAGGGTATGAAAAATGGCATACATGTCCAAAATTCTTCATAAACAATTTTATAAAAAGATTCCAAGTTTCTGGCACCAGCTGTGGCGCTACTGGCTGGGGCACCTGCACCGTACGCACCCACCCCGACTCTCTCTCCCACTCACTTCCTGTCATTCTTCACTGTCCTGTCATTAAAAGCATAAAAAGCCCAAAAAATATACTTAAAAAAAAAAAAAAAAAGATTCCAAGTTTCTACCACATTTTGTCTTACAACCTTTAGCCATGTGGCAGTGCCATTTTCAAGTCAGGACAAACAACAAATATTTGTCAAGGGTATGAATACTTTTGTTCCTAACTGTATCACCACGGTATTCCCACGAGAATGCAGACCTCTCTTGCACCACATGTGCTGCGTGGGTGACTTGTTCACTTTTACCAAAGGAAGGAACTTACCTGGTCTGTGACTCAACACCCACCACCTGGCTCTCTGGTTTTTCATAACAACTCTACATCCGCCCTGGGAATCCCTGGCTTTGGCTAGATGTGGGAGTTAGTTAGTAAGATATTATGTGGGTTAATCCCCACATAATATCTTATGATATTATCTATTAGAAATATTAGTCTTTATTGATATGAAACTCTACTTGCCCGATGCGATTACATATATTTTCCATGGCCCAAGGCCTGTAGCACTCAAGCACCGAATTCTTTGTAATGTGTGGGTGTCACGATTGTGCCAAGATCAAGTCACCGCAGATCCACACAGTGAATATTTCCTAATACGTCGAGTTCGGGAAATCGGTTAAAGATTTCCAAGAGTGTGCTTGCTGGTCAAGTCAACTTTATTTAATATAGTGCATTTCATACACAAAGGTCATTCAATGTGCTTTACATAAACACAAGTAAACAGGAATAGCTAATAAAAGAATAGAAGGGCAATAGTCAAAGAATAGTTTAATATTTCAAGAATAATTTTAAAAAACAGGGTAATTGTACATAAAAGCATAAAAGGGCAATAGTTTAAAAGTGTTTTAAAAGTAAAAGTTAAAGGAACCGTATGTAAGAAATGAATTTCAATTAATCATAAAATGGCCCTGATATGTCACTAGACATTAAGAAATCATGTTAATTTCAAATACTTATATCACTGACAACAGTAGTCCGGCCAGGATATTGTCATTTTTAAAGTGAAGTTGCAGCCCTCAACTGATGTTGATGTTGTGTTTTGGCCTGATGCGCCACCCTCCACTTATCTACTAATCACAAAGTCAGTAGTGTTTCGGCATCCGGGTTGGCAACCTCGAGTCAGGGGGGAGGGGGAGGGGATACACCTCTCTAGAGTAATTTGAAAGTGATTGCAGTACCAGTTTTGGCCACAATCTTACATATGGTTCCTTTAAAACACAAAAAGCGCAATAGTTTAAAGGTGCCATGAGTAAGAATTGAGGTAAAAATATCCAAAAAATGAGCTACACGCATCAAAAGAATGAGAAGAAATAAGGGCGATGATGTCATTTAAAAAATGACAAGGTATAGTGCTGCAGAGATATCAACCTGAATTAGCATGCTAAATTACTAGCCACAGCCCGACAGGTGTCATAATACCAGTTTTGGCCATGGGAGGTGGAATGCGGGCAACATAACCGCCAGCCAAACTGCAATACGCGTGTCTCGGTTGTTACTCTAGGGTAGACCAACTCACTTTCTGGAGGTATACTGGCCTCATCTTTTATGGAATGTGGAGTATGAATTGATTTTTTGGCGGACATTGCAATGCATGGCACCTTTAAAAGGTAATAATTAAAATGCAATATTTAAAATCTCAAACCCATCAATAGTAGGTCCATTTCTTCATTAACATGTCCGATTTAACTTAATCGGCTTTCAGTTGTTAAGTCTGACGTCACATGTCATGTTTCCAGGCCCAATAGCTCTTTCGTCCAAAAAAGTTTACAAGCCAGTCAGCCTGTTTTCACAACCTTGAACCTTGTCACCATCATCTCCGTTTTAGGTTGAGGCAGCGAGTGAGTAGTAGAATGACCATTTTCTTGTAGGCTACTCTTTTTTCTTTTTTTTCCTTTTCTTTTTTTAAAACTTCTTTTTATTGAGAAATATAGATTATAAGCAGAGACACATCAGTACAGTTACATGAGTTCGAGATCTTTAAGCCATGTGCTGCAGTGGGTGGGGCGCTTGATTCCCAATGTAGTAAAATTTGCCTACGTGTCAGTGAAGATGCTATGATGGTGAGTAGCTTTCGTGTCACTTGTTTCTTCATCTGGTACACCAAATATGGCAATCATAGTGCATGGTTCTAAAATCATCCCAAGAACTTCAGAGAATACATCAAATACAGTTTACCAATATCCTGCTAGTGTATGACATGACCAAAACATACGTGTCAAGATAGATAGATAGATAGATAGATAGATAGATAGATAGATACTTTATTGATCCCCAAGGGGACATTCAAGGGTCTCAGTAGCATACAGACATCACACACACAACATGCACTTACAGCAGAAATGGTAAATATAAGTATAAGTATAAACATATAACTAAACTCCACTGTACAATAAAGACAGTAGAAGATAAGAAAACTAACAAAACTAAATACTAAATATACTATATAAATTAAATGTAAAAAGTCCAATGTGCTTGAGGGTGATCAAGCATAAGATGCTTGTAGTGACAGGGCCGGGACTGGTAAGGTGCTCAAGGGAGTGAGTGTCATGGTGAAGGTGCAAAAAGTAGTCCAACCATAGTCCTTTAGTTATGTGTGCATGGTAAGGTGCTCAAGAGAGTGAGTGTCATGGTGAAGGTGCAAAAAGTAGTCCAACATTAGTCCAACAGTGCAAGAATAAGGTCTAGAGACCAGCATAAATAATATGGACAAATATGAGAGTAAAGTATAATGTAGGTGATATATAATAAAGGTGATATAAAAAACGGTCAGTGCAAGAACAGGTTGAGGTAATAGGGTTAAAGCCATTCAGTATTGTAGCAGAAGCCTGACCGCAGCCATTGATCATGTGTGCTAATATAGCATGAAAAACAGTGTAGCAGTAAAACAGTAGTGAAAACATTAGGCTGTGGACATTAGTAAAACAGTAGTAAAACAGTAGTGGGCAGTCAGTACTCAAACATGGAGAGGCAGACAGACTAAGCAGAGAAGTCTATCTCTCCTCTTCCCTTTAGTGAGGCATTGAACAGTTCAATGGCCCTGGGGACAAATGACTTCCTCAGCCTTTCAGTTGTGCATGGCAGTGAGCGAAGTCTCCAGCTGATCAAGCTCTTTTGCTTTTTAATAGTGCTGTAGAGTGGATGACATTCATTGTCCAAGATGTTGATCAGTTTGTTCAGGGACCTTTTGTCAGATATTGAAGTGATGCACTCCAGTTCAGCTCCCACTTACCAACCTGTCAAGTCGCCCAGCATCCTTCTTCTTTGTGCTTCCTCCCCAGCATACCACTGCATAGTAGAGGACGCTGGCCACAACAGACTGGTAGAACATCCTGAGGAGCTTGCTGCACACATTGAAGGACATTGAAAGTCGGCTACATTAACCGCAATTTACATTAGCAGCATCACTGCTGCTAAGACGGCTTTCTACAATGACAAAATCAACAGCGCTACAGACACTCGAAAGCTTTTTTCAACCTTCAAATCGCTACTCAACCCTCAGATGCCTCCTCCTCCATCCAGCCTTACTGCAGATACCCTCGCCTCATTTTTTACAAACAAAGTGGCGGCAATCAGCAGTCAATTCTCTACATGCCCACTCAACGCATCTGACTCAGATACCGCACTCCTACAACCTCTAGGGACTGCTAGATCATCTTTTTCAGCATTCACGCCTCTCTCCGAGAATGAAGTATCTAGACTCCTGACATGCAGCCGTCCTACCACATGCTCGCTGGACCCTATACCTACGAGCCTACTTCAGTCCATCAGCCCGACCATCGCACCAGCTATCACACACGTGATCAATGCCTCGCTAACCTCCGGCACATTTCCAACAGCGTTCAAAATGGCCCGGGTAACACCGTTACTTAAGAAAGCTTCTCTCAACCCTGCTCAAGTCGAGAACTACCGCCCTGTCTCACTCCTGCCTTTCCTATCCAAAGGCATTGAACGAGCAGTCTCCAAACAGGTCTCTGACTTCCTTTCACAGAACAACCTTCTGGATCCAAATCAGTCTGGGTTCAAAAGCGGCCACTCTACCGAAACGGCTCTGCTGTCTGTAACAGAAGCCTTAAAAGAAGCCAGGGCGACCGCTCGGTCATCAGTACTCATTCTGCTTGACTTATCGGCTGCCTTTGACACGGTTAATCACCGCATCCTTCTCTCTATACTCGCTAACATGGGAATCTCCGGTTCTGCTCTCTCCTGGTTTGAATCCTACCTCACAGGACGCTCGTTTAACGTATCATGGCTTGGTCAGCTATCTGCACCTCACCATCTCACCACAGGGGTCCCCCAGGGCTCAGTACTGGGCCCCCTTCTCTTTGCTATCTACACCACCTCCTTGGGACAGATTATCCGTTCGCATGGCTTCTCATACCACTGCTATGCAGACGACACACAGCTCTATCTGTCCTTTCCACCTGATGACCCCTTGGTTTCAGCACGGATCTCGGATTGCCTCTCAGACATAGCTACATGGATGAAGGCACACCACCTCCAGCTGAACCTCTCAAAGACTGAACTGCTGGTCCTCCCAGCTAAACCTACCATACACCACGACATCAACATCAAATTTGACTCCCTCTCTGTTTCACCTACCAGGACTGCAAGAAATCTAGGAGTTGTTCTCGACAACCAACTAAACTTCTCAGATCATGTTGCCTCAGTCGCCCGGTCATGCCGTTTCGCACTCTACAATATATGGAAAATCAGGACTTACTTAACTCAAGATGCCACCCAACTTCTGGTTCAGGCAATAGTCATCTCACGACTCGACTACTGCAACGCCCTCCTGACAGGTCTCCCAGCCTGCGCAGTGAAACCACTTCAGATGATCCAGAACGCGGCGGCGCGCCTGGTCTACAACCAACCCAAGAGGGCACATGTTACCCCGCTACTCATCCAGCTACATTGGCTACCTATGGCGGCCCGCATCAAATTCAAGGCTCTAACGCTTGCCTACAAAGTAGTCTCCGGTTCTGCTCCCACCTACTTGAATGCCTTCATACAGACATACGCTACCTCCAGACCGCTGCGCTCCTCAGACGAACGACGTCTAGCTCTACCTCCGGTACGCTCAGGCCAATCCAAACTTTTCTCATCTGTTGTTCCTCGTTGGTGGAACACACTGCCAGTTCCTACAAGGGCAGGGACATCCCTCTCCATTTTCAAAAAACTCCTGAAGACCCAGCTCTTCTCACATCTCCTCTCATAGCAACACTTACAACAAGTCTTGCTGATCCTAGCACTCACCAGTCGTCTTAAACGGACACGTAACTGTTAACAACAGCACTCACTGATGCACTTATTCTTACTGTACTTATTCTTATGTTTTTAAATTGTCCTAAAATTGTTGTGAATTGCTCTAAAACTTAAACTGTTTACCATGTTGTTAGTCGCTTTGGTTAAAAATGCGTCAGCCAAATGTAATGTAATGTAATGTAATGCAATTAACGCCATCTTACACATTTTCTATCTAGATTACGATAAAATGAGGAGTTGGCGTTAAGTTCCAAGAATGGAGTTAAGTTCCAGGTTCCTTTTCCCAAGCAGTTTAGATCTTGTCTTATTATATTATATTCATATCATTGAATAGGAATGTGTGGTGAAACCTTTTAACCAAAAAGTGAGTCCAGGACTTTCCGGGAAAGACTCAGTTCAGACAGCACACAAGGGGAACACTTTTGATTCAGAGCCAGCTCCGTAAGAATCACATGTTTACCAGACAAATTAGACCAGGCCTTTGCAGGATGGCATAGGAAAGGGATCCAAAGATTTAGTGACCTTTACAGGAATGGGATATTTTCTAGTTTCAATGACTTGAGTTCCAAGTTGGACCTTGATTTATTTTATTACTTTCAAGCTCTCCAATTTGGTAAGAGCCATATATTCTGAGAGTTGAGATGACCACTGGGTTAGATGTGAAATGCAAAATCTTGACAGGAAAGCTAGATGACACCAGAGCATGTAGAGAGGTCAACATGCATGACCTGCACTCCAAATCGCACCACTCTGTGTCTGGAGATTGCACCCAATATGTTATTTTGTGGATGTTTGCTGCCCAGTAATAGCTCTTAAAATTAGGGAGGGCCAACCCACCTACTGCTCTGGGTCACTGGAGTAAATCCTTACCTATCCCAGGAGTTTTACCGTTCCATGACTTTTGAAATGAATTCATCTATCTGATGGGAAAAGGATTTGGTTGGAAAATAGGGAGACATTGAAACAAAAATAGAAACCTTGGTAATATATTCATTTTGACACAGTTTACTTTGCCTGCTAAGGTCAAATGTAAGATATCCCACCTTTGTAGGTCTGATTTAAGTTAAACAACAAAAAGATCTTTGAAGGCAGGAGTTATGCCCAAATATTTAAGAGTGTGTCCATGAGAGTACCAGGCGGGGGTGACACATGCTACGTCACCGATTTTGATGAAACTTGGACAGTTTGAAGGGTCCACCTAAAAACTCAAAAAGCCAAAATAGTACAAAATTTGAAACAACCCAGGGGGAGTTAGGACCGCCTCCTTGTTTTAGGGCAAAAAAAATCAAAAAAAGGCCCAAAAT
Source organism: Alosa pseudoharengus (assembly GCF_046254945.1). NCBI lineage: Eukaryota > Metazoa > Chordata > Actinopteri > Clupeiformes > Clupeidae > Alosa > Alosa pseudoharengus. The sequence continues at coordinate 6,106,398 of NW_027468609.1, read as the reverse complement.
TGCATAAAATGTTGACATCCCTCCTGCTGTCAGATTTAAACACAGCAAAGTAACAATCCATGCCATCAAAGGTCCATCCAAGGTTAGTTTAAAACTGGAGTTACAAGGCGTAAGGTGTGACTGGTGTCAGTCCAGGACTGCACATGTCCACTATGTCACATGCTTTTTGGCGAATACCCAAAAAATAGCAATATTCAGACCTGAATATCTTCGATGAGCAACCTCCTTTTTTCAAAATTCTTTCTGCACATGAAAGTGCCATCTGTGGACTTAATAAATCAAAAGAAAAATGCTCGGCCTTTTTATTATTTTTTTCGTGGTAACCGCCTGAATAGTGTGATCCAGCCAGTGATTTCAAATACATATCTACTTCAATGATTGGTTGAAAATAATGCTTAGGTCATTTATGGTGGACAAATGGAGATATATTATCATCAATCATGTCTATTGATCAAATCCAAGCTAGATTTAATGTCCTAAGTGCAATATATTCCTTAAGGTAGCTCAAAATGACATCATTGGGTGACATACACCAGTATACCCGTAGGTCCAATATTTGCAAATGTGATATCTCCAACATATCTCATGGCTGGAAACAGTCACTTGGATTCAAATAATAACTTGTAACATTTTGGTAGCCAAAGGTCAAAGGTCAAGGTCACTGTGACCTTATGTATATCCCTTTGTGGTGGATAAATCTCAAAAAATCCCTGACATAATTTCATATGTGATACAAATATTCACTTTGACTCTGAATCTGGTGGTCAAAGGTTGAGGTCAAGGACCTTGCATTCTTGAGAAAATTATATATCATAAATGCCTGTAGGGATGTTTTTTCAAATTTGGTACAAATATTCACTTGCACTTTTGTCTTCGTCATTCATCGGTGACCTCCAGAAGGCTCAACAGTGGTATCTGGCATCTCAGACCCAGCTCCCTCCACACTCATGATAGGTTGTCTACCAACCAATACAGACACATTTTTTGGTAATTTGTCTTCTTTGTTGTGGCCGTTTATGATCCGATCAGCAACACAGCCAAGCAAACTGCAGTCCCTTGATGTGGGCACCCACAAATACCAACAAATTCTTCAGTTAATCATCTTTTTTGCTGTGGCCATTTATGATCCCATCAGCAACTATACAACAAACAAAACATCAACCCTTAATGAGGGCACCAAGAAGTACCACCAAAGTCTTTGGTCATTCCTCTTCTTTGCTCCCACAGTTTCTGATCCAATCAGCAACATAACCAGACCAACTGTAAGCCCTTGATGTGGGCACCCACAAATACCTACACATACTTCAGTCAATCCTCTTCATTGCTGTGGCGGTTTATTATCTGATCATTAACATACCCAGTCAAACCGCAAACCTTTGATGCAGACACCAACAAATACCAACCAATATTTAGATACCAACTACCAACCATTGTCACAAATTCTTCAGTCATTCCTGTTTGTTGCTATGGCCATTTATGATCCGATCAGCAACATACCAACATACCAAGCAATATCATAAATTCTCCAGTCATTCCTCTTCATTACTGTGGACACTTATGATCTGATCAACAACATACACAGCCGACACGCAAGCCCTTGATGTAGGCACCAACAACTACCACTCCAGAAACACTGCAGCAGCGTCTCAGAGTCAATTCAGGTTACAACATGACCCCAAATAGCATGTGAGTGCCATAGCCATTGGCATGCCTTTTCAGCAGCCTCCGATATTTGTTACAGCTCCTTTCAGTGATCGTCCTCAAAAAAAGTCTAACAGAAGTTTTGTGGCTGATTATATTTGTATATTTGTGATAACTATTTCACTATTCACTAAAAAAAAAATATTTTTACAACTTGAACATGATATCCTGGAAACATAGAGTATTGTTATTATTGTTATTATCACATGATAATAACATTGTTATTTTTCATGTGATAAATGGTTTTAACATTAGAAAATGTTAATCTAGCTTGGCATTACTCCATTAGCACTGTTCCATTAGCCCAACACAGCGGTCATATGCAGGAATTAAAGTGGGAGGAACGCAGTTCCGCAACCTTGGATAATTTAATAATAAATATATTCTTTGATACCAATGATACAGCGCGATTATATTGTTAAAATAATTGGGGAGTTAATTTTTGTGTGTACAGAGGTGACCAAGAAGCTATCAATTCTTGTCCAAAAATTATTGCTACACCACGATACTAAATATGTTTTCCAACGGTGAGTCATTTTTCCCCGTTGCACCGACACTGGATTTTAGGGTTCCCCCACCTGCAAAATCCCACTTTAACCACTGGTCATGTGGCATGCAATGGAAACAGATTCACAAGTAATGTACATTATCATGTTTTCAATGTTTCAGACAGATTTCCTTGTAGGACCCTAACATGAAGCTAGGTGGTTATACCATATCAGTCTCTGCTTTAAAACAACTTGTACTAATAAGCAGGGTCTACAGACATGTTTTTACGATGGATGGACATCGAGGTACAGTAGGCTACAAAACAAGTAAAGCCCAGGAGAGTACTGACTGACTTGCTATATACGAACACCCAATACCCATCCATAGTAATCATCATGTCCTTGTCCACGGGGTAACCATCATATCCTTGTCCACGGGGGCAGCCGTGGCCTACTAGTTAGTGCTTCGGCCTTGTAACCGAAGGGTTGCCGGTTCGAACCCCGACCAGTAGGAACGGCTGAAGTGCCCTTGAGCAAGACACCTCCCCGAGCGCCGCTGTAGCAGGCAGCTCACTGCGTCGGGATTAGTGTGTGCTTCACCTCATTGTTATGTGTGTTCACTGTGTGCTGTGTGTGTGTTTCACTAATTCACGGATTGGGATAAATGCAGAGACCAAATTTCCCTCACGGGATGAAAAGAGTATACGTATATACTTGTTTGTAAAAATCTCAATTTTGGATGTCCACAGATCCAAGTAAACCAGCATTCTCTTTAGAAGGTTTTAAAAAAAATATCTGTGTGGGCTAAAACAGTGTTTCTCAAAGTGTGGTCCGGGGATCACTGGTGGTCCGCAAGCTATCCCAAGTGGTCCGCGGGCAGACGTGGTAAAATATAATATACTGTAGATGAGTTGTTTGCAATATTGAACCAACTTGTATGTAAATCCAAATAGTTCTGCAACACTGTGTAAGCTACGCCAGTTTAAATCATATGAGTCCTCTGACACAATAAGGTGCCAAGACAATAAGCAAGGTTGTTCAGTGATATGTCTATTGTGTAATATACTGTTGAAGTAGGTCTACTGTTTTTTATTTTTTAGCTAGGTGGTCTGTGAGGTTTCTATTTATTGGTTAAGTGGTCCTTGGTCTGAAAAAGTTTGAGAAACACTAGGCTAAAACACTGTTTATGTGTGGACAAAAGACCCAAACATAAAATATCTGGTTATGTGTGTACAGGGCCTAAGTTGTGCTAAATTTGAAATAACTCCCTCAAGGTGTTTCCAGGATATTGTGTTCAAGGTGTAAAAATACAGTAGGCCCATGTTGTTTTTTTGAGAGGTCACAGTAACATTGACCACTCACATCTAATCAGTTCATCTTTGAGTGTAAGTGACTGTGTGTGCCGAATTTGAAAGAAAAAAAAACTTCCTATAGGCATTCCTCACAAGAATGTGAGGTCACAATGACCCTGACCTATGACCTTTGACCATCAAATTCAAATTAATTTGTTATCTGTGAGTGAAAGGCCCTTTCCGAAACTAGCTACACTCTCTCCCTAGCCACTTGCACTCCTAACCAAGTGTTAAAGGAACACGCCAACATTTTGGGAAATTATCTTATTGTCTCTGCCAGAGTTAGATAAGATGATACATACCCTTCTCATCTGTGTGTGTGCAGTACCTCAGTCTGAAGCACCCACTGTTAGCATAGCTTATCATAGTTCATTGAGGTGAGCAGTTCCAACTAGCCTATAGCACCCAGAAGTGATAAAAAAACTCCAACATTTTCCCATTTACATGGAGAATCCCATCTGAGTGCACATCGTAACTTAGGGGAGTTGGTAGGGATTGGTTTCAGAAAGGGCCAGTGTGAATGTTTGTATCACATTTGCAATTATGTCAGGGATTTTTAGAGGTTTATTCACCACAATGGGATGTACATAAGGTCACAGTGACCTTGACCTTTGACCTTTGACTATCAAAATCTTACAAGTTATTATTTGAATCCAAGTGACTGTTTCTAGCCCTGAGATATGTTGGAGATATCACATTTGCAAAAATTAGACCTACGGATATACTGGTGTATGTCACCCGATGATATCATTTTGAGCTACCTTAAGGAATATATTACACTCAGTAGCATGGATTTGATCAGCAGACATGATTGATGATAATATATCTCCATTTGTCCACCATAAATGACCTAAGCATTATTTTCAACCAATCATTGAAGTAGATATGTATTTGAAATCACTGGCTGGATCACACTATTCAGGCGGTTACCACGAAAAAAATAATAGAAAGGCTGAGCATTTTTTTTTTGATTTATGAAGTCCACAGATGGCACTTTCATGTGCAGAAAGAATTTTGAAAAAAGGAGGTTGCTCATCGAAGATATTCAGGTCTGAATATTGCTATTTTTTGGGTATTCCAAAAAGCATGTGACATAGTGGACATGTGCAGTCCTGGACTGACACCCGTCACACCTTACGCCTTGTAACTCCAGTTTTAAACTAACCTTGGATGGACCTTTGATGGCATGGATTGTTACTTTGCTGTGTTTAAATCTGACAGCAGGAGGGATGTCAACATTTTATGCAATTTTTGCCCTAAAACAAGGTCCTAACTCTCCCTGGGTTGTTTCAAATTTTGTACTATTTTGGTTTTTTGAGTTTTTAGGTGGACCCTTCAAACTGTCCAAGTTTCATCAAAATCGGTGACGTAGCATGTGTCACCCCCGCCTGGTCCTCTCATGGACACACTCTTAAAACCTGACCTTGATACATAAAATGGTAGAGCATGATCTGGGATTTTGCCCATGTAAATCCTAACAGCCCTAACCTTAAGAACGCTTCTAACCGTTGAGTTGGAAGCCTGGGCTTTTAGCTCAGTGGTTAGAGCGTTCGTCTCCCATGCCGGTGTGTGTGTCAAGGTGGCGGGTTCGAGGCCCGTGAGCGGCGAACGAACCGACCTTGTGACACACATACCTGTGGCATCCTCGCGCTCCCTGCCCGGTAGGCTACTCCTATTTATAGCTCTACTACGGCCCTACTACTTGGTGGTGTAAGATCCAAAATATAATCCATAGGAGGTTTTCCCATACATAAAAGGTGGCTATAAATGAGAGGGGAAAACAAAGGCCCTGCCTCCACAGCAGGCCCAAAACCAATTGACTCTCTTTTGATTGCCAAGACAGGTGTACTTTTACCCAATTAGCCACAGGTAGTGACATCACTGAAGCCCCGCCTGTCAGTCAATGCTACCCCTACCATGTGACCCTAACCTATCCTAACACCAGGGAATTATTTTCTGCATTAGAACACATCAAATAAGCCGTGGAGACAGTATTTTTCGTTGATCAACCACTACAGAGCTTGTCCCGGTATAGGCCTACGCTATAGCCCCAAATTGCAAACAGTGGATTAGCTAAGGGCGGTAAGCTAAACGCTTCCCAAATAGTATTTTTTAACCAGCAATATTGTTCAAAACAGCACCAAACGTCGTCAGTAGCTTGCCCAGGGTCCCAGGGGGACATTCACATCAATAGTCTGGCGTTATAATTTATTTACCTCGGGTGTACTTTGGAGTGGGTAAGACCGTTTTTAGTGGCAGGCTAACACATACTGTTGACTTGCGCTAGCCTAGTACCAGCGAACTCTGCAACCAGAAGGACTTGATGAAATGTGTTGAAAACTGTCTCCACTGATTAATATCACACTTGCTAAATTGGAAATGAGGTCCTTTGTCCAAAGTTTTGAACCACCCCTTTGACTCAAAAGTAATTTTAGGGAAATCGATCTCCATTTTTTTCTTTAAATTATGAGAACTTTAATTTAATTTTAATTTAACGGTAATTGCTACATTGTGTCAAAGCATTATAGAATCTTCACATTGTATCGCAAGTCTGAATTGAAATGTCCAGGGATATTCCAACACGTGGAACCTCTCTCGGCCAATTAGAAACAAATAAATAGTTCCATAGAACCCAATTGTTGTATAAATAAAAAAATACTAGCCGCTCTGTGGACACGTGGACACTTTCATTGCAAGGCAGCAACTTGGAAAATTGCACTTTGGTATTCTGTACTGACAGAGTTGCACACCACTTACAAAACATACAATGACATTTTACAAAATCCGAAAACAGAAATCAGTAGAAAACAATCCACTCCTGCTTTAAATAGATCATCCTTAAAGTATTGGATGTCTTGTGACATTCCATCACAATTTTTGCAGTAGTACCCCAATACTGATGCATCACTCTCTGGGGACTTCCAAACACACACTCATACACAATTGTCATTGTTTCATTTTCTGCCGAAGCTAGGGACTGGCAAAGCCACCGAGTGCCAGATCAATTCCTTTTTTCTACTGCACTCTTGCACTCTAAACTTCATCCTCTGTTCTCTTCATTTCACAACATGCACCCCCACCTCCACTACCTGTGATTCATCTTTGCTGCTTCAGGACGTGCTTGTGGCAGTATAAGAAGAGGGGGAAACCCATCTATCTGAGCCATCCACTGCCTTTCCCCTTTGCAAATGTCAGAGAGCCGTTTCCCATCTGCCCCCCCCCCCGTCCCCCCCCCCCCGTCCCCCCCTCTCCCTCCCTTCTTCAAGGTGGGTGGGTGTGCAAGATGGTGGTCTTTACAGGAATTTAAGGAGGTTGATTCATAGGGCCTGATAATGTGCAAATCCAATGAACAATCTGTTTGCTAACAGTTGTCATGTATTGTGCAATGTTTAAAGGAGCTGTTTTGTTTAACCCAATGATGAATGAATGTATATATTGCAACATCATGCATATATCGCTACATCATATTGAATACACCTTAGTTCCATTCACTTGACAGTTCTACATGACAGACTGGCATCTGAATGAGAAGCCGTAGGTTCAGGTCTATCAATGGAAATGACAGATTCGCAAAGATGCTAAATGTGTTAAATTGTTGAGAGATTGGAATAGATAGGCTGCCTCTAATTGTCATAAGTGTTGCTTCTTTCTTATCCACTTTCGTTTTTATTCAGTGGTATGTGCTGTGCACTAGAGCATTTCCTTCTCTCTCTTGTTCCTGTCATGCAGGCGGTATGAAACTGAAAAAGATATATTTGACACGTTACCCCTGGTGAAGTAGGTACAGTACTTACATGCGAGATCAACTTCTGACTGAAGATAAAGCCACTGAAATTCTCCATTTTAGTGTTTTCTCAACAGGTGTTAATTTCACTTTTTTTCACTCGCATGTACGCACTACATCATCCAGATAATTTCTCTGCAGTTTCTTGTATGTGGCACACAGTCAGTCCACCCACCTCTACTAATAAGATCATAAGGCCTTGCTCATTCTATTAAATGGGCCCTCGATATGTTGTATAGCGATTATATATGCATGCTGGCATTATGAAATTTTGTATACCCACTGAGCTATTCTACAGCCAATAATTCTGTCTCTCCATTTGTATTCTCTAAATGTCTTGTAAGCCTGTTTCATAAAGGGAAATCGATACTGCACCCAGTCAGCCCCAAGCAGATGGGTCCCCCCTTATGGGCTGGGTTCTACTCGGGGCGTTTTCCTGAGCAGGAAACAGACTTTTCCTTCCCACTGGTGCCTGTGTGTTTTGGGTTTGGGGCTTTGTGTGCCCTGGGGACAATTTCATGTGTGATTGACACCATAGAAATTCACTTGAATTCTATTAGAATTGGATTGAATATGTCAGAAAGAAGCCTATTCCGTCTACATATCTTTTCTCAGAAATGAAAGTGAGGAAAATACATACATTACCATCTGCTCAATAAACACTTAATCTACATCAACACACCCTATTAAATGATTATAGATTTACTGAAATAATGTCTCCACAGTATCTGCAAGTAGAACTTTTCTCGATGCGACACTAAATTAGGCAGCAAGTGAAATATTTTTTCCTTAAAGTTGATGTGTTAGAGGTAGGAAAAATGATATCAGCGACTTTGACAAGGGCCAAATTGTGATGGCTAGACGAGTGCAGCTCTTGTGGAATGTTCCCAGTCTGCGGTGTCAGCACCAATCAAAAGAAGGTCCAAAGAAGGAAAAGCGGTGAGTTGGTGACAGGGTCATGGATGCCTTGGAGTATGAATGCTGGTCTGTGTGGTCTGATCGCTATTGTAGCTCAAATTGTTGAAAACGTTCATGCTGATTCTGATAGAACGGTGTCAGAACACACAGTGCATCGCAGTTTGTTGCGTATGGGGCTGTTGATGTAGTCCAGCATCCTTTTTTGCTTGAAAAAGGATGCTGCAAATAGAAACTAGATAATAACACGATGAAGCATCAGTTTGTTTCAGTCAGCAACATCTTGTTTTAAAGGACAAACCAAATAATTAATCGCACAGTGAAAACGTAAACAAAGGTTCATGGTTCATGTGGAAAAATTACTCAGTGAAGCAATCCTTGTCTGCAACCCTTCCTGCCCATGGCCACTAGTAACATGCTGTCAGCTTGTTTCCCTGTCAGAACTATGCAAAATTAAAAAGAGCTGCAAGTGCTTTCTTGTGGGCCTATATTTCATGAGAGAGTTTGTTGTGAGAACACTTGTTGTTTGGATAGAAAATTCACCCACACACTATTATAGCATGTAGTCAGAGACCGCTTTTGAGCTGTTGCATCATAAAATCCTATGACCGTGACTATTACAGATATTGAGTAATCACTGTTTAGTTAGCTCAGCATTTATATACTCTAGTGCTTCCTAGCACATGGGAAGATTTTTTCTGTTAACCCATTTCAGACTTTATTTCATGGAGCCTACACATAATCTATAAGTGAGGTTCATTATTATTGTTATTATTTTTCAAGGATTCTTTTGTGTTAACAAGTTGTTTTTGTGGCTCGAATATGTGGAGGGCAAAAAATAGGAAAGGATGGTGGATAGGAAAGGAGAAAGAGGAAACTGCAGCAACTTTGACGCATTTTCCGCTACACTTAGGGAACAAATCCGAAAATGTCAGAAAAAAGGTGAGCATCTAGAGCACAATGTATCCATAGGCCCTTCTTTGAAATGAGCTTAGTAATGACCCCATTTCTGGAAAACGTACAGTGTAATCTCAGTCAATCTACAGAGCAAGTGAGTCATTTACATAGCAAAACGACAGGAAGTAAACAACCTGTGGCTACACTTGCCCTTAGGAAAAAATGTAACATATGATAGCACTGGCTGAAAGTCTGCATGAGTGGAAGGGGGCAAATGCTCGTCTGCAAAGGCCTACTCACGCCCACTGAGCGAGCTTTCAGTTGTGCTGCCTTTGCTCACCAAAAAGGGCTGTCTGGAGTGACATTTTTATATCTCTTTGGGGAAATATCTTGTGAGTCTTTCACAAAGCTTTTAACTGATTGTGTGTCATAGTCATATGTCTTGACAATGGTCCAAGGAACGGGGACTGTTATTCCAAGGCTTTTACTTCATTTGCATATTGATCATATTTCAAAATTCTTCTCCCTCATTCCCAGTGAATTATATATTCAAATTTCTTGTTCAAATTGCTGTTCTAAGAAATAGGCTATAGTATATATTGCCTTAATAAGTCTTGCTGTCGGTATTCTTCAAAACCATGAACTCTATAGGAAATCCTACTGCTTCTGTTGCAACCTCTGTGGGGAGACTGGCTCTTATGGTGACAAAACTGACACCATAAGAGCCAACAAATTACTTCCAAATTCCGATTCCCCATCAGTTCACATAAGTGTCATCTAAGGATTTTCTAAGGATTATAGTTATTTCTTTATTCTGCAACTAAAAGTGGTTGGGCAGCAAAAGCTACACAGACACCAAACTTGGCAGGCAAGTTCAAATACTGTCAATGACCTCAAATTGTAATGACCTCTCCACAAGTCTAGGGGGCACTACAATAAGCACATTTATATTTTGGGTCATATCTCAGGGTCCATATAGAATTTTTTGAAAGATTTTAAGATCCTTAATCAAACACACCCAGCCACACCCATTTCAATCGGTCAGCCAAATTCTCCCGCCATTTAAAAAAAAAAAATCGTTGAAAGTGAAACTAATCTATTATCCAAACATCTCAGAATTTGGCACACATCATTTACAGATTAAGCCGATCAAATTTGTTCCTTTTGAAAGTTAGACCTACACATCAATCAATTATCAGGTTGTGGTCCATAATGATTCTATTGATGATCACTGTGCCAATTACAAGTATTGCCTATACTAATATGAAGGTAGCCTGACGAGCCAGACCCACATTAAAATGTAGGGTCTGGGCACTCACCGTTTGCAGTGCTCAGTCCGAGGGGCGGGATAATCGGTTGTCTTTCAAATTCCCTCTGTACGCAATAGGACAGCGCTATGAGTCCCATGCGTTTCCCACCAGCGGAGCTAGTTGGCTAGTTCAAACTTTTGCCAACTTAATAAAAGCTTAAAGGGACACCAGGCAAGCTTGATGCTTTGTCTCTACGAAACTCCCCCTTGCTCGGTCTGAAGCTTTTTTCCTTTTCTTTGCATCTTCCGTCAAGGGTTTTCGCTGCTTCTTCGCTGGCTCTGCCATTATACACACGTTTGAAACAATCGCTAGAGTTTTGTTAGCCTGCCTCTGTGCTGTATGCAGGATGTAAACTGATCCTGCTTCGGTCGGCGGGTAGGATACACCGAACTTGCAAGTGGGATATTCTTCTTACAGGCAGTAGGGGCGGGCGAGAGAGTCTTCATTCGCCCTGTAATGAGTCATTTAACCATATACCAACTTACGAAGATGATTAATTAACACGAAAACGTTGCCTGGTTTCCCTTTAACTCGTGTCACACTGTTCGCCAACAGCAACATCCATCTTATTTTTCAAGTAGCAGGGAATTCAAGCCAAACCGTTGCAACTCTGCCATCAATCATAATGTTAAGCCCGCCTAACGACTTCTATACACGATTTGATTGGCCTAATAGAAGTTTAATTTTTCGAGCTCACAAGCCAACGGAGAGTTGCTAGACTAGCCCTGGCAGCAAATGTAATTTGCTGCCGCTAGGGTGCGTCTAGATTTCTAGGCTAATATGAAGGGCTAATCTAAACCAAAGTTGGTTAATAACCACAATATTTTATAGACACACGCCAAATTTTGTGAAATTCCATCTATAGGGCGATACAATATGACAATATCTCAAGAACCATTTCACATAGAACTTTCAAATGTAAATTTGGTAAACTTACCTGGCCTTTAAGTGCCAATTTAGCAATTTACCCACTCAAACAACAACAGCCAACAGCCATACAAATTTCAGCAGTGAATGTATGCCACTGTAAAGGGCCGGTCATCATGAAACATCACAGGCTCATTCATTATGGCTTATAGAAGCTATGTACTAAATATGACACAAATTAGTCAAAAGGGGGGACTACACATGCCAATTGACACATGTCAATATCTAAAGAACTGCTTAACCAAAAATGTGAAATGTGGTATGGTTATTCTTGGTCTCAATAAAATAATATCTCATCCGTATCCATTTTTAAGTCCCTTTACATATCTATTTATGTCACTCCTATTTAAACATACCTGTACTTAGAATGTTATTATTAGTTTGCCTCATATGTGAAGCGCTTTGGATCACTTGGATGGAGTTTTTAAATGTGTTACATAAATAAAGTAAATTGTCTTGACTTGTTTTAACTTGACTTAAGCAAGACAAGAAACTAGACAGAAACTATTGGTTCCTCATTTTAGTCCACTTTTTTGTAGTTTCCATGTGGCTCGTCCATTTCTTCAAAACGGCAATAATTTTCTCCTCATGATTAGCTTTTTGATTTTTTTTTCAAGGGAACACTCTTACAAGTACGCACGTAATATAATGACTGGAGTTTGTCAGTCACATGTTCTTCTTGTGCACAGCCACAAGTTGCCGAAAGCATCTAAACAGGTGGCGCGCAACGCAGGAAATGCTGAGAGTGAAGTTTTCTGTCTTACGTCAGTCTCCTCGAACTAATCAACATTCTCACAACCCACAAAAGTGAAAAGGGAGAAAGGAAATTGATGCGCGCTCCGACTACAGCATGCGTGGGATACGTGTGTCGCTTTTAGACGCAGCTGATAGTTTGACCGTTTCCAGTGTGCATCTGTGGTTTCTTGAACATCTTGTGGAGTTGTGACAGTTATGTCAGTTTCTTCTACGTCAAAAATCTGCTTAATCGCAGTGGCTTTGGTACTCATAGCTTGCAATGTTGTGTGCATTGCTTGGCTTTTGGTGTCGAAGGTAAGAGCATTCCTACCACTTGTGTATTTTCTTGTCGATTTTATTTCTTGTAGTAACGAATCACTAATTTCATCCTGTGTTACTTGCTGTTCAGATGTAGGATAGTATTTGCAATGTCTCCTGGAAGTCATTCTTGTAAACACTGGACTAGAAGTGCAAGTGTTCAAAGTAATTTGAAACGTTAAATACAACACTGAAAATAACCCTAAATGTAGGCCAAACCTGATCACAGATCAATGCCTTTTTTTGTCAGAAAAAGTATAGGTGATTATGTAATCTGAGATGGTAAAGTTTAGACCCATATTAACACCGGTAGGTAGGCTACCTATTGGCGAAATTGTCGTTTATAATACGGAAATAATGAGTAAATTCACATCTGTCGTTTAAACATTCATTTTCGGAGGCAAAGCAATTTGAGGCATTTCCCCCTCAAACGTCTGTGGTTAAAGTATGAGCCAGTGCTTTGTAATACAAATCGAGTTTGTTTCTCCTTTCTGTTACAGAAGAGTGTTCATTTGTTCATCTATTTAACTTGCTTTAGAAAAAAAACAAATATTAATTTAGACTGCACAGGCCCAATGGCATCATGTGCACAATTCTCAAACCCTATCCTATCATTTTGTTCTCTTATGTATCTACAGGCGCAGTCATCCATTCATCCAACCAAGGAATGTATGTATCCTCATGAAAACTAGGCAGCATCTCATCAACTCATCTTACATTACCCTATAGTCTTTCTTCTTTCCTTCCATTACATCACATTAAGATGCTTCAGGTTCATTAAGCATCTACTTGACCACCTTATAGATAGATAGATAGATAGAGTACCCTCCAGAATTATTTGAACCTCTGCTAAAGTTGGCTAAAAAGAGGAATATAAAGTCATCTTTTGGAAATGGATCTTAATGCCTCAAGTAGAAAAAAGAGGTAATATCCAACCTTTAAGGACACAAATTTTCTTTCTGAATGAATAATGTATCATAAATAAATAAATGTCCTTCCTTAAAATACAGGGGTCATACGTATTGGCACCCCTATGTTAAATTCCCATAGAGGCAGGCAGATTTCATGGATCTAGGACACAATGCATCCTGTTCTCTTGGCCTTTGAAGTTAAAATAGCCCCACATCATCACATACCCTTCACACTCAATGCTCAGTCCATGGATTACTCAATGTAATTTATTCCGGTTTTTCTTTTAGCTATGTATGTATTAAAGTTGAGCCCAGAGAGCATGCCCAGTGTTCTTGGAAACATATCCTCAAAAGCACACTGCTTCCTTAAAGGTAACATGCCTAGCACCTCCCCACTTGTATAATGTATCTGCTGTAAGATAATTTGTTCTACTTGTACCATTTCATAATAAATAGGTCATAAAAGGGTATAAAGAAATGGCTTTCTTTGTGACCTATGGGCTCTGTGCGCTAGTCTACTTGAAGTCGGAAACCAGTTTTATGTTCGTTGACATCACTGTCAACAAGAACCTGAAGAGGAGGCCTTCAGTTGTACCAAAACGTGTGCTCACCGAAAATCCTTCCCTTCTTATTTTGTGCAGCCAATGCACGTAGGATGGCGTTTTTAGGAAAAAGCTGGAAGCTAAACTCGCTTTTATAACGACTTGAACCTGAGCAGAGTGGCACAGCAGTGCTCCTTAGAGCCGCCCACAGACATTAAGACTTACGTACATTTTTTTTCTTACATTTTGGTACAACTGAAGCACTCATCTTCAGGTGTTTGTTGACAGCCATGTCAACAAACAGGAAACTGATTTGCCAACTTCAAGTAAGCTAGTGCACAGAGCCCATTGTATGTTTTAACTTATCTCAGCCCCCTCTGATCTTTCACCCCTTGCCTTGTATGAATGAAATGACGTAAAACAGACAAAGCACTAAATAATCTTTTCACTGAAAGTGATATTGTTTAAAGTCAATGTTTAATGTATAAAAAATGATGATGAGAAATGGCATTGCAAGTGATACATCCTCACTGCTTTCACCCAGTGTCCAAGGACGACAGCTACACAGCACAGCTCGGTCCAGTAAAGTGGGACCAGGAGAGCAATCCCAGGGGTATGTCCCTGGATGCAAACGGGACAGATATCATTGTGAATGATGGTGGATACTACATAGTGTTTGCACAGGCCGTATTCAGGGGGGGGAACTACACTGGAGAAGGCTCTATTCTACGGCTCCAGCTGGACACGAACGATGACGCAGGCGACCAGTTCGCCGTAGTCTGGGACGAGCGAGAGGTCAAGGATGTGCAAATGCTGCGGCTGAGCTTTCTGGTGCTGATGGAGCTGAAGGGGAAGCAGTACATACGTGTGCAGGCCAGGCACCGGAACAGCTTCATCTACAACACACCCATCTCCACCTTCCTCACCGCCATCAGGTACGCCAACCTGCAGGACGTCGCAAATGGAACATCCGTACACATTTGACCCTAACCAGCCTCAGGGTAAGGGTTCACTAGCTTCCAACTCACTATCTGAACTTGTCATGGGAGGGCATATTCACCTGCGTTGCCCCCCACCCCCATTTCGTCTCTGCGGCTGAAAGTTCCTAGAAATGCTTTGGGTCACGTATCTTTTTTGTGACTCCTCTTAGTGGCTGCACTGTGTGGGCTCCGTGGAATTTCCCTATTGGAGACCTCTCTGCTTGCCTCGTTGGTGTCCGTGTGACAGCTGTGACAGGACAGTTTACTATGCACAGAATACTTGTAGAAAATATGAACATCAGCCATGCCCTTTATTATTGCACATTCCACAGTACTGGTCCTTGGTTTATCAGGTATCATGGAACTTCAAGTGCCCTGAATTGTCAATGTACATAGTCAGTATAGCTATGTCAGCTCTCATTATTTGAATGGCACTTAGATTTTAACACAAATTTATAGTTATCACATTACATTCTCACACTTTATAATTTTGTTTCTATTGATTTCTGTGTTTTAATTCATCAGATCTAAACAAGCTATGTTGAGGGAATCTTTAAACCAAATATATGTACAGATGTATATGTATATGAACTTATTGTAAGTTGTTTTTTTATTATTTATCTGGACATTTTATTTGGCCTTTTATCAGTGTTCTTGGGTCTGTTCTGAGCTCACACAAGCTCATGAAGAAAGCATTGTACAATATGTCCCTAAAATCATTTAAACCAGTAACTGGTACACATTGCATTTCGCTCTGAAAGCTACTAACCGTATGTATGCTATCCTATTGTGGGCCATTTCCACATAAGTGGATGAAAGTCATTTATGGAAAGGTTACACACCTAAAGCTGTTTTTTTTTTGTTTGTTTTTTGTGAATCCCATTGAGCAGTTAAACTGCACATTATCTAACTTTCTAGGGATGAAGTTTTGCCATGATTGCACAAAGACAAATCTGTGCATTTGGGTACTTTGTTCTCATCCAAGGAAATAGGTGTGTTACAAAGCTTTCACTTACACCTTAATTTTGTAAGTAAATGTGGAAAAAGAGTGAGAGCACATTTGGTCTTTGATCTTACATTCTAAAGAAACACATGTAATGGCAGCTTTAGAGGACGTTGTGTGTGAGAACAACTCTTGTGATGAAACAAAGATGATTCATGTTCTGTTTCAGTTACTCGCCCACTTATCACACACTTCAATTGCCTTGGCTTAGACAAAATGTTCTTAAATTATATGTACTTTTGTAGTTTTTTGTGGACGGCATTTTTTGTTGAATGTATTTCCTTTATGAGGAACTACTGTTCCAGGATAATATATTTGTAATTATCTATTTATATCTAAATTTAAAAAAGCTGTAATACGTTTAGTAACTGTATTAATCTGTTGCAATACTGATTCAGTGTATTTATGTATTTATGCCCTTATTAAGCATGACATCAACAATATATAATTTGTATAACACAGTTGTGAGTAATTGTTTATTGTGTGGCTACAGTATTCAGATGAGATCATCTGAGAGAATCCATAATGGCTTAATGTCTCGGTGTTTCACATGCAGGGGCGTTGGACTGGGGGTAAAACCAGTACTGATTACTAGGGCCCCAAGGGGAGGGAGGAAGGGCCCTTGAAAAGTCTGGAATATATTGTATTATATTTATTATAGGGGCCCATCAGGAATGCCTATGCATAGGGCCCAGGATCTTGTGCTACGCCCCTGCATATATGCCTCTGCATAGGAAATGTCTTGGCTATTGAACTAATGTAATGATGTCATGAGAGAGTGAGTAAACAAAATCCATATTTCAAACAAGAAACGTTTCTATATCATGTTGTAAGGACATCATATAGGATGTTCCGTTTTTAAGACATCATGCTGGTAGTTCATCAGCTTCAAGAGCAGCAGTACAGCTGCGGGGAATAACTTTCACAAACTCTGAACAGGCCAGCATGGTTGTAATCACAGAAACAGTGCCATCTAGTGGAACATTTGGATTTGTGCAGGAGATTAGAAAAAATATATTTGGAATTTTATTTAATGATTTGATCAACAGAAAGTCTTCAATCACTAGTAACTGATACATTTGTTAGATTTTTAACAAGGTTAGTCCCACACTCCCAAGCCATCAGATTCCTATTGATGTAAATAAAAATCTGAATTTAAAGGACAGGATGCTTGCCCTTTTCCCAATCACCGGTAGGCCTAATTCCAGACTTTTATTATTTCCAGATTATTTCTTTTTTAAGACCCAATTTTGTGATAGTTTTGTAAAGTCATGGTAGATAAATGTGTATTGTTGAAATTTTCACCTTTTCTCTGTTTTTGTGTATATTGCAGGTGAGAACTGGCAATCTGTGCGTTCGGGAAAAGTCCAGAACGGCCATCCATCCGACGGCCGTCGACTGCCTGGCTCAGTGCCTCATCGGCCAAGTAGGGCGACTGTCTCTCCACATAAATATGCGTCACTCATGCTTATGTCTACGCTACCAGTTGTCATTGGCGTCCAAAAAAGTACCCTTGAAAGGCTGATCTCAGACCCTGTATCTAGAAACACTTTCACAGCAGTGTCCTCAAGAACTGCAAACACATAAGATGTTGGTGTGATGTTGGTAATGTCTGAGTGAATAGTCTGTGGGGCCACACTGTCTTAACAGCAGATACCTGGCCCATAGTACCTGCTAGCGTGCGCTCGTTTCCCTGATGAATGATGTCCCCATCATCGAAGCTCACAAGCTGTTCTTGCTCTCTGGACGATGGACGCATGGTGCCAGGCGGAAATCTGCCGGGTGATCTGCTGTCAACTCTCCTCAGCCAGGCCTGGATAGATGGACGGTGGGACTCATACTGACCAGGGTAGCTGGATGTTAGGCTGGGACTACGCCAGTAGTCAGAACTGGGGCAGTGGTAGTGGTCACTGCTGCTTGAAGATCATTGTGGATCGTTGTTGTTGCAAGGTACAGTCCACTCGCCAAGTAGGCTAGCTATAGCCCCACAACTCATGAAGAACAGCAATGACTGCTATCATAGTTTGCCTTGGTTGTAGAAGGCGCCAAGAGGATGAATTGCGGCGAGAGAAAAACACCACTGCCACCAGTATGTAAACTGATATTTCGTGGGTTTGCAGAGTTCACACTCTCAAGTCTCTCAGACATGGGCATGAAGAAGATTGTTTGTTGTGGAAGTAATTGTGGTGAATAATTACTTAATATTAACTTAGACTGGCAAACTTCAGGAAAACTCAGGAATCAGGTTTATTCTGTTACAAGCAGAGAGGGTAAAAAATGGTCTATGGTCTATGTAGGCCATGGCACAGAGGATCAACCTCTTTCTCTTCTTCTTCAGTTCTCCATCTACTTCTCATTCTTCTGACAAACAATGCAAGTTAGTCACTTTTGCATGGGTTAAACAAAGAGAGAAGTTTGGCGGCAAAACAAGCCCACGTGGTTGGTTCTCCAGATGGCATCAGACACACGCCTACTTCACACCTACCCATTCTTATCTGATCAGCATGAGGAGAGATATCCTATACATCAGAAATATCACTTATAGAATGTTCCAAACATTCTTACAATTAAATCATTACAATCCTTGTACTGAGACTATTACAATGATACCAAACATGAATACATTTACATTTCATGACATATGGATTCAGTATAGCAAGGTAACATCCTTTGTCTTGTGGATCTGATAGCCCTTGGAACCAGTACATTAGCATTTTATTGGGGGAGGGAAGGGTGTCTTGTTTAATGCCAAGAGGGGCCACATGGCTAACTAAAACTAGTCTTGAAACCCTAAAATTATTGCTATCAGTTGTCGGTTATAACCAGGGGCGGAGCCAGAGGGGTGGCTCCGGGTGGCACAGGCCACTCTTGAGATTCGATTGGCCACCCCCAAATCCTAGTCTACGATTGGCCATTAACATGATCTAAGGGTGGACCTTTCTTCATACACTTGGAGCAGTTTGAAGTGTCAGACGTTAGAAATGTAAGTGGCAAACACGCTTGCCTTTTTTTTTTGGCTACAGGCTACTGCTTGTTCTAACACGCAAAGATATCTATTTACCTATTGCACCTGCCGGTGCCTATTTATCTAAATCACACACTTAAGTCGCCGACATTTGCTAGGTCATTAAGTGTTAACTGTATATACTTTTGTAAAAGCGTTTAATGACAATAATGTCCTAATCTAATGTTAAGAAAACTTTTAATTTATGGTTCATCAAGCTTACTCATAAACACTCGTCGCATCTAGGCTACAGGTAGCGATATTCTGATGACATGTACTGTATGACCATTCAACCAGTCAAGCATTTGTAGTAAAATATTGAAATTATGAGAAGTTTACATAGCTTAGGCTAAACTGTATGTTTCTTTTGTCCCCCATGCCTGTTTTATTCGTCCCGATCAGGAGGGATTAATGAAACATTGCGCACGTTTTATTTTTGCTTATTCCTAATGTCTTAATAATTCCTGAACGCAAAGCTGGACTGGCCATCTGGCATACCTTTTTCTTTTTTGGCCGAGCCGTTCTTTATAAAGTTCATAGTAGCGCGTGACAACAAAACAGCCTGCATTCTGTTCCCAGAGCTTTCTCTGTCTATGATCTGCAGCGTAATTTGGAAAGTCATCCAATTCGAACACATGGAACTGGTTATGTGGTTGCCCTGCAACAAGTTGCCCCATGTATTGCCTAAAGAAAAACGTTGAACATTTTATTTAATTAATAATTTGCCCAGACTTGTTGTGATCATATTGTAACAAACTGTAAGGTTGTCTCAAAATGGTCTTTATTGGTTACGCACCCAATAACACGAACGTCATAAAACAGGCAACACAAGGGAGGTCAATTAAACAAGCACGATACACAAACAGGGTAGTCACATACAATACACGGGGTAAACACATGAGGTACAACACAAAGAAAGACCATACCAGCTAACACATACACAACAAGGCAAACGCCACTACTCATACTACAACCAACATCAACATTATACACACACACACGCACAGCATTATGGGAGTACAGTCATACAGCTAGGCTCAGATCATTACACAGCCCCCCGAGACTTAGTCCATGTCCCCTTGACTCAAGTCTTACCCTACGTCAGTCCATGAGCCTGGCTGGGACGCGACGCTGTCTTTGTGGGCGCCCCGCTGTCGCGTCGGTGACTTCCGGTGAAGGCTGCACGGTGATCGGTGTTAGAGCCACAGCTCCATTGTCACCACGTTCCACAGAGTCAGTGTCAAAGTCTCCACGACCCTCAGCTGAGGCCAGGGGTCGATACGGGGCCAGTCGATCACGGTGGAGAGCCACAACTCTCCGACGCTTAATCAGTCTCACACGATAGACCACATCAGACAGCTTCTCTAAGACATCGCACGGCCCGACCCACTGGCTAGTGAGTTTCGGGGAAATGCCTTTCTTTCTCTCCGGGCAGTACACCCACACTTTATCGCCGGTCTGGAACTCCTGGCCGCGACAGCGCGTATCGTAAGCTCGCTTTTGACGCATTCCAGCTTCACTCATAGCCTGCCGGGCCAACTCATGTACTCCTTTGAGTCTCTCGCGTAGCTGCTTGTAGTATTCCAGCCCTGGCTTACCTCCAATCTCCGCCTCCGGAGGCGAACCGAACACCAAGTCCACCGGCGTGCGTAGCTCTCGCCCGAACATCAGAGCTGCCGGTGTGCATTTCGTTGACTCTTGCACCGCTGTGCGATATGCCCATAGCACCAGGGGCAAGTGTAAGTCCCAGTCCTTTTGTCGGCGGTTGGCCAATATGGCCAGCTGCACTGCTAGCGTCCGGTTAAACCGTTCGACCAGCCCGTCGCTTTGTGGATGCAGAGGTGTCGTTCTCGTTTTCCGGATGCCCATGCGCTGGCAAACCTCAGCAAACACCTCCGCCTCGAAATTCCGCCCTTGGTCGCTGTGGAGCTCCTCCGGTGCCCCGAACCGGCAGAACATCTCAGTGACCAGTCTGTCCGCTGTCGTGTGGGCGCTCTGATCTGGCACTGCATACGCCTCCGGCCACTTAGTGAAATAGTCCATAGCTACGAGCACGTAGCGATTTCCCCGCTCTGTGACTGGCAGTGGGACCATGATATCGACGGCTACCCGCTCCATGGGAGCCCCGACTGCGTATTGCTGCAGCGGAGTGTGCGAGCGTCGCGTGGGGCCCTTCTTCGCTGTGCAGGCGTCACAGCAGTGAACATGCAGTTCAACGTCCAGCCTGCATCCCGGCCAATAGAAGTGGCTTCTCAGCCGACGAAGAGTTTTTGCGATGCCGAAATGAGCCGCCCCCACAGCCCCATGTACCTGTTCCAGTACACGGGCTCGTAATCCAGCAGGAACCAGCAACTGGAAAATGTCAGATTGTCGATCGGGGGCTCGCCAGTGTCTATACAACAGTCCTTGACGTGCTACTATTCCCGGCCACTGTGAATAAATCGCTTTGGTCTCTGGATCGAGTGCTGATACGTCAGTCCATGGCGGTCGCTGACCGGCTTCGATCCATGACCACACTCGGCCAAGCGTGGCGTCCTCCGATTGCGCCTTCCGGATCTCCTCCCTCGACATCACGTCCACCGGTGACTGCGCGTCCATGGCCTCAGCTGCCGCTCTGCAGTGCTGTGTTGTGGCGTTGGGCTGCGGTGTGTTGTCTCTCTCGCTGGCGTGAAGCTGGCGAGCGGTGGCTCTCTTGATGGCGCGGCACTGGCGAGCGTTGAGTCTCTCGCTGGCGTGCTGTTGGCGAGCGTTGACCCTCTCGTTGGCGCGACGCTGGTGAGCGTTGACAACAGCGACTCTCTCTCTCTCTGCCAGCGGTGATGCAGCCTGTAGCCGACGAGCGGGCTCCGGTTGAGCTGCGGCCAGGCTCCTCTCCTCCCTCCGGTGGCAGTGCTGGCACTGGTCTGCTGCACACGGACGCCTGGACAGGGCGTCCGCGTTGCCGTGAAGGCGACCCGCCCGGTGTCGAATCTCCATGTCGTAGTCCTGGAGCGCCTCCAGCCAGCGAGCCAGCTGGCCCTCTGTTTCTTTGAAGTTCAGCAGCCAGGTGAGCGATGCATGGTCCGTTCTCAGCAGGAACCGTTTGCCGTAGAGGTAGGTTCGGAAATGGCGCACTGCCACCACCACAGCCAACAGTTCTCTGTGGGTCACGCAGTAGTTCTTCTCCGCTCGGTCCAGTGAGCGGCTGAAGTATGCGACCACCTGCTCGCCCTGCTCGCCTGCTTGAGAGAGGACGGCGCCGACGCCCACGTCGCTGGCGTCGGTGTCCAGGATGAAAGGCAGTTGAGGGTCAGGGAAAGCGAGCACTGGGGCCTCACATAGCGCCCTCCGCAGCCGCCGGAATGCCGCGTCGCACTCTCGCGTCCACTCGAAGAGCTGGCCTTTGTGCGTCAAACGATGCAGCGGGCTGGCGACTGTAGCAAAGTCCCGGATGAAACGCCGGTAATATGACGCCAGGCCCAGGAAGCTCCGCAGCTCAGCACCATCGCGCGGAACAGGCCAACGTCTCACCGTCTCCACCTTAGCTGGGTCGGTGGCCACTCCGGCGGCCCCCACGACATGGCCCAGGAATCCGGTTTGCCTCCGGAACAGGTGGCACTTTTTCGGGTGCAGTTTGAGCCCAGCACCCCGTATGGCGTCGAACACCTTTTCCAGATGTCCTATGGCACCGGTGAAGTCTGTTGCATGACACAGGATGTCGTCCAGGTAAACCACGCAGCATGTTCGTGGAATGCCCGCCAGGACACGCTCCATCAGCCGCTCAAAGTTCGCTGGCCCGTTGCATAGGCCGAACGGAAGTACCCGGAACTGCCACAGCCCTTGCCCGATGGTAAACGCTGTCTTCGGCCGAGCTTCCGGGGCTAGTTCAATCTGCCAGTAGCCACTGCGTAAGTCCAGCGAGCTAAACCAGCAGGAGCCGGCAATGCTGTCCAGCGCATCGTCAATGCGGGGGAGCGGGTAGGAGTCTTTCCGGGTTACCTGGTTGAGGCGCCTGTAGTCAACACAGAACCGCCACGAGCCGTCCTTCTTCCGGACGAGTACAGCCGGCGCAGCCCAGGGACTACTGCTTGGCTCTATCACTCCTGCCGCGGCCATTTCCTTGATCTTTTCTTCAGCTGCTTGTCGTTTGGCGAACGGTAAGCGATGAGGCTGAAGTCGGATAGGCCAAGCATTTCCGGTGTCGATCTCGTGTTGGACCAGGCTCGTTCGGGTGCAGTCCTCATCTCTTGCAGCGAATATGTCGGTGTACGCTGCTAGTAGTCTCCGCACCTGGCTACCCTGTGCTTCACTCAGCCCCTCACAGCTACGAGTGCAGAGTTCATTTACGGCTTGCCTTGTCTCTACAGAGGGCCGCGCTCTCTGAATGGAGAGTGGTGATTGCTCAACCCGCGCTCCTGGCTCCTCTCTAGTGGGCGTGAGCTGAGCAGTGGCGAACTCAGCAAGCGGACCTGGACGAGACCTGTTGTTTTCGCGGGCTTGAGTTCCGCGGGCTTGTGTGGGGAGGGGCGGAGACTCAGCAAGCGGACCTGGATGAGACCTGTTGTTTCCGCGGGCTTGAGTTTCGCGGGCTTGTGTGGGGAGGGGCGGAGTCTTGGATGGCGAGCACTCTTTGCGAGTTTGCTTCCTGCGGGCTTGTGTGGAGCGAGTTGGAGAGTTCTTCGTCGCGCCAGCTCTCCGCACTTCATGCTCTGTTTTCCCCGCCGTGTGCAACACTACGCTGCTCGTCCCTAAGTGTAGTGTGAACCGGGAAATGTCCACCACAGCCCCCCATTTCTCTAGCACGTCCAGGCCGAGAATGCAATCATCCTGAATGCTAGCCAACCAAAGCCGGCGGCTCGCCGTCTCACCGTTGATGCACACGCACACCACCTTTTGTCCATACAGTTCCGCTCGCTCTCCGGTAACTGTTGTGATGCGCGTTTTTGTCTTTTCCCAGCCTCTGGGTCTGGCTACCAGCGTGCCGGGTAAGAGACCGGGGCGCACAAGCGAGATGGTGGAGCCAGTATCGATCAAGGCGCGACACCGAGTCCCATCTAGCGTGCAGTCCACATACAGTCCTCTGGTTTGGCCGAGCCGGCCCAGCCGTATGCAATCCATAGCCCCTCCCGCCGTGCCACCTTCTTCTAGTAACGTTAACTGGGGTGCGAGCGTGAGGGGTGCCGGGGCTGGGCAGTACCACGCGATGTGTCCCGGCTCGCCACACCGGTGGCATCCGTCTCCGCTGGCCGGCCTCTTCCACTCGTGTGGGTGCCGTTGTGGTGGCTGTGCCGTGGTCTGCCGCGTCACCTCCATCGATGTCTGGCGTACGCAATGCCGCGACTCTGTTGTGCGGAAGATGTTTTTCCACCCGTTCGGCTTCCGCAAGCGCCACGGACAGCGAGCTGGGGGCGCTCAGGCGAAGGTGTTCTTTTAGCCGCTCTGGGTGGATGCCTCGCACGAACGCTTCCAGTGCCATCTCTTCATGTAGACCCTGGCTGTACGTTGGGTAGCCCAGCCGGGCATACAGCTGCAGGTCAGCCGCGAACTTGCCCAGTCTCTCGTCCTTGTGTCGCCGTCTGGAAGCGAGTTGTTCTCTGGCATCGCTGATGAAGATTCTCTGGCCGTTGCAGAGCTGCTTCGATTGCGGTCCAGCTTACTTGCTCCGCCGGTGGCAGATCTTCTAATACTTGTAGCGCTTCCCCTTCCAGGGCCAACGCCACCTGTACGCCCGTTCTCTCCGCCGACCAGCCATTCAGCTCGGCTGCCAGCCGGACCTGTACCAGGTATGTCGCCAGCGGCCTTTCGCCATTGTAGTGGGGCAACTTTGCGCTGGGGCGCCCTTCTACCGCCGCCGTTGCACCGAGGACCGGCCGGTTTCCATCGCTCCCGTGTGGAGCGGGTTCAAGTGGCGGGATGCTGCCATCAGCCCGGTTCGTTTCCTCCTGTGGCCGGGGGCGGGTCTCTTCATCACGGTCACGCTGCAGGCTGGCTCCGTCTGCTGGGCTCAGCAGGTGGCCATGGGCGAGCGTGCTGTCGAAGAGCCGTCTTGGCAGGAAACTCATCATCGTCAGGTAATCAGTTGCAGCTTTCTCCTCCCGTCCAGTAGGGGTCGTCATCCCACTTCTGACACCAATGTAACAAACTGTAAGGTTGTCTCAAAATGGTCTTTATTGGTTACGCACCCAATAACACGAACGTCATAAAACAGGCAACACAAGGGAGGTCAATTAAACAAGCACGATACACAAACAGGGTAGTCACATACAATACACGGGGTAAACACATGAGGTACAACACAAAGAAAGACCATACCAGCTAACACATACACAACAAGGCAAACGCCACTACTCATACTACAACCAACATCAACATTATACACACACACACGCACAGCATTATGGGAGTACAGTCATACAGCTAGGCTCAGATCATTACACAATTGAGATTCAGGAAGATGATCCAAGATGAGTAACTTGTCGGTTGCTAACACACACAATACACTCCCTCATACCAGCCTCAAGTTTCTAATCATCCAATAGAGTATTGAAGTCTGACGTAGCGTTTCCATGACCGCAGAATCACTGGATCTAAACTTGTGGCTTAAATAGCATTGAATGTAGACATGTGGCATCATTTCTAGCTAATAAAGTGTTTTAAATGTAGGCTATAGCCATTTAAACGTGCTTTGCCTGCTAGGCAGCAGCTTACCCACATAACACGGATTCCCTGGCAAAGATACAAAATTCTAGCCTGGCTAGCGCCACCACTTCTCAATGAGACGTGGTCTGGGAACCAAACGTTAATTTTCTCATATTTGAAAAAAATGCCCAGATCCGTTTATTGGGTGCCACGGATGTCTATCAAATGCGTCTGTGCATAGCTCATCCCCTATCTCAGGCGAAAATTTGCTCCATGGTCTCCAGACTGCCTTAGCAGAGTGAATCAAATCGCGCGCAAGGCAGCATGGGAACACCCAGGCTAACAAAATTCCAGTGGATATTTCACGTCTTCTCAAAGACTGGCGGCTGTTTTTTGCTTAAAGCCAAATACGTCCGTGAATTTAATGATTTTAACCGCATGCTGTAAAGTTACATGCAAATGCACATACATACAAATCTCTTTTACGGAGGAAACCAATGCTAAAATAAAACTCTGTAGTCACGAATTTGATCTTGTTGGTATGAATATATGTTGTAGTATGTGATTCCTACAGTGTAGAAAAAATATACTAACATCTTAGAAACGTTGTAAAATTATTGAAATAGATTAAGAAAGCCACCGCTAATGGTGATTTCAATGGTTAGATTTATTTGTTTAGATCCAGTGAAATTGCTGCCTTGACAACGCTACGTCATGGCTTCGGTACTCAATACATTTTCTATGGAAAGTCACGAAAACATGCGCCACCAAGCGTCTTCTGCCTCGCGGCTGCGCGCGCATCTAGTTTTGTTGGTAAACGGGAAACCCGTGTATAGCGTGTGCCCATATGGAGTGTGCCAGTGACTTCCATTTTACTTCC
Organism: Alosa pseudoharengus; assembly: GCF_046254945.1. NCBI lineage: Eukaryota > Metazoa > Chordata > Actinopteri > Clupeiformes > Clupeidae > Alosa > Alosa pseudoharengus. Next base: position 6,080,033 of record NW_027468609.1, on the reverse strand, counting down.
GCTACAAGGGACCTGTCTTTAAAAAAAATATGAACGGGAGTTAATGGAGAGATAACAATTATTTTTTGGTCCAGTTTGAATTGTGCCACGAATTTCACATATGATGTGTGTGAATTTAAAAGATAATTTTTCACATCAAGAAAGTACTGTTGTTCGATAGACTTCAAAAGTTATGTTGGTTTTGTACGAATCCGCTCAGTGGACTACATCTCTCGTCTCGAACGATGTACGTCACCAACGTAATGAAACGATAAGATTAGAAGCTAGCTGATAGCTGTTATGCTAGTTAACGGTTGCATCTTGCTGCCTGCTGTCACTTAACAGTATGTAATGTACAGTCTATGGACGAATACAACTTACCTGATGTGTTTAATCCTCTGACTCATGGTATTTTCATCGGCAAGGAAAGCCCAATTAAGACCTGTTGCTGGTATGCTTGTACATCTAGGGCCCTATTTTAATGGTCTAAAACGGAAGTGTCTTTGCGCAAAACGCAATTCACTTTGTGGGCGGATCTCGGGCGCTGATGCTATTTTACCGGCGGGATATTTGACTGTTGCGCCCGACGCAAATCTAAAATGGGGTTGTCTGAAGTAGCTACATTAATCATGGGTGTGGTTTGGGCGTAACGTGCAATAAACCAATCAGAGCGTCACCTCACATTCCCTTTAACAACAGGCACGCTTGTTCCATAGCTGATTGCTATTATGGTGGCGTATTTGCCAGGCGCAGCCAGGAGCGTTCACAGCGCTATAATCACTGTTCAGTTGGGAACAGTTAGCTATTGATTTTTCATCTTCACAAAATGTAATACAGAATTGTCACAAAGACATACTTTCCGATGTTTTGGGATCATTCTCACTGAATCACGAGGTTATGAATGCATGGTGATATATTTGCAATGTACAATGTAATCTAACATTACCTCTCTATAGACAATGCATATCTTCTGTCAGTTAATCTCTTCTCTCCCGTGCTGCCGCTGGGGCATTTGGGTTAAATGGCATCGGCATGCAGTTCAACATCACGTCTCCTTAAGTCCTCTAACATTTCCTAATTTATGTCATCAACACATCAGTGATTCGTGAAAATGTGTACGCTAGATTTATGCCTATTTTTTCACATGGACACCACACTGATTTCCCTCGAGTGGTAATATTTTTCTTTGAAATTATGTATGGTTTACAGAAATGGGAACTACATTGTATAGATGAGAGGAGCTAAGTGTGCGTTGCGCAGCACAGGCGGCCAAGCAAGGGCTTCGTTTAAGTTGACCTAACTTTCAACTCTGCACAGTATCCCATTAACTGCGTGACAGTAGACTATTTACAATATTTTCTGTAAAGCAGAGTTTGTAAACACGTTATCATCAACTTAATTCACGCACAACATTTATTTGAGCAGGAGAGAGAATAACAATGAAGGGATGCAGCAACTACAGAAATTGTACAGAAATTGTAACCATACTTGCTGCTTTCTTGTACTATCTGTTGCTGGTTAACAGCACATGAAAAGCTGATTTAAGCTAATTCACTAACTCAAGACTTCAAGGCCATCATGGATATAAAACGTTTTTTGAAAATAACGAAAGGATGGAGGGAACATAGCAAAGCTTGGAGTTATTTCAGATGGGCTACAACAAGGTAGGCAAAATGATGGTGCTTAAAACCTTACACAACTGTAAATTGGAACAAAACTAAAAGTAACTTTAGCCTTTATAGGGCTGTAGCCTATAAAGTTGTCCAGATTAATAGGTCGTAATTAGGCGTTGTTGTAAAGATATTGCATGTAGATGTTGTACTATATAGGCTACTAAATATTTAGGTCACCAATGCACGAACAAAACCGGGAAATGGACAAATATTATCAAGGCTTTGAATGTTTCCGTCTGTGCACGGAGGTGTCTGTAGATTGGTGTGCAACGCATTCATTCATGCAGGCCTGTGGTCATGCATGCGCCCTTAAAATAGCATATGCATTTTCGCCACAGACTTTAGACCAGGGAGTTCCTGGTCTGTGGCGGAATTGTTTTCTGAAACTGCAAAATATCAACAGTGAACGTTTGCGCCGGAACACGCCCCGTCTTTTCGCTGAACCGCCCCCGTGGGCGCAATCGAATTCCCTAATTTACAGGCATGTACCTGTGGAGGGAAAATTCCAATATGCGTTGACTGCAAAATAGGAAAGACAAACGCGCGACTATACAAAGTCAATTGCGCCGGCACGGAAGATAGAGCCCCTAGTGTGGCTGTGAATGAGCTAACGTCACTAGCGCGACTGATGGGTTTGTAGTCGTTGGAATTACGATCTTTCACAATGTTGTAATTCAATAGTTACGAAACAAACTGCAAATGTCTTTACATGAAAAATTGTCTTTAAAATTGACAAACATCATATGGGTAATTCAAGGCACAAGTCAACCGGGACCAGAAAAGAATTTCTTTTTCGCCATAGACTGGCGTTCAAAATTTTTTGAAAGATAGGTCCCATGGAGGCAAGTGGAAGTGGCGTCACTTGCACACTCAATAGTGTCCCAGTGACTTCCGTTTTACTTCCGCTACAAGGGACCTGTCTTTCAAAAAAATATGAACAGGAGTTAATGGAGAGATAACAATTTTTTTTTGGTCCCATTTGAATTGTGCCACGAATTTCACATATGATGTGTGTGAATTTAAAAGATAAATTTTCACGTCAAGAAAGTACTGTTGTTCGATAGACTTCAAAAGTTATGTTGGTTTTGTACGAATCCGCTCAGTGGACTACATCTCTCGTCTCGAACGATGTACGTCACCAACGTAATGAAACGATAAGATTAGAAGCTAGCTGATAGCTGTTATGCTAGTTAACGTTGCATCTTGCTGCCTGCTATGTCACTTAACAGTATCTAATGTACAGTCTATGGACGAATACAACTTACCTGATGTGTTTAATCCTCTGACTCATGGTATTTTCATCGGCAAGGAAAGCCCAATTAAGACCTGTTGCTGGTATGCTTGTACAATCTAGTGTGGCTGTGAATGAGCTAACGTCACTAGCGCGACTGATGGGTTTGTAGTCGTTGGAATTACGATCTTTCACAATGTTGTAATTCAATAGTTACGAAACAAACTGCAAATGTCTTTACATGAAAAATTGTCTTTAAAATTGACAAACATCATATGGGTAATTCAAGGCACAAGTCAACCGGGACCAGAAAAGAATTTCTTTTTCGCCATAGACTGGCGTTCAAAATTTTTTGAAAGATAGGTCCCATAGTAGTGGGGGGCCTTAAGCACATTTTCGCGCAAATTCATCTAAAAGCGCCAAATTTGGTACAAATGTAGCTTAGGTCATACTGAAATGATTTAGCTAGGGCGCCGGAGTCAGCGACCCTTGGGGCCAAGATGGCGGCCAAATCCAATATGGCCGTTGCGCGAAAAGGGTTCCGGCTATAACTTTTGAACTACATGAGTTACAAATACAAACTTGATATCTTTTTCAGCTTAATTGATCATGGGGAATACATAGGAATGTTAATATTTATGACCCGGTGCATCTGGACCCCTTATTCCTCCAATTCTAATATGGCCGCTGTCCAAAAAAGCAGTTTTGGCTGTAGTATGGGGCCTTACACCCCATTGTTTGTGCAAATTAATCTACAAGCACCAAATTTGCCACGGATGCAGCTGAGGGAATAATGATTTAGCCAGGCCGCCCAAGCCAGTGGTCCCTGAGACCAACATGGCAGCCAAATCCAAAATGGTTGTCGCCTGAAAGGGATTCGGCTATAGCTTTGGAGCCAGATGAGATACAAATACAAACTTGGGGCTGTATTTTGGGTCACCAGCGCATGGCGTAAAGTTCGTTATTCACCGGCGCGAAGTTGAATTCGTTATTTTGCACCTTTATTTTTTAAGCATTGCGCCCAGGGGTGTGGCAATTAACAACCTAGGGAGGGACCTGGCGCATTGTCTAAAAATCGCTATCATACACCACCTAAACCTGGTCAGAAGTCAATGGCGAGTTGTTCATATGCTATTTTAAGAGCGCATGTCAACAGTCATATTGGCAGGTGCACGCACCATCCTTCTATCATTCATGAATCCACACCAGCGCACGTCCATGCAAAGCATTACAAATTGCACGATTACAATGGTAAACATAATTAGAATAAAGATATTACGAAATACTGTACATCTCATGATGAGTAGTTATTCACCATCATTTGCAAAGTGATTAGGGGAGAGGCGAGAGACACGTATGGAGCACAGCTGAAGACGCACTGTCACGAGATATAAGCAACTCCTCTGCAGGATAAATGTTGTTTTATTCAGTCATTTGAGCAACATTAGGGTAAGTGTTGCATTTTCCAGCCTATGTTTTCGATGGTAACCCATTGTCAGTCAATAGTGAAAGTAACTGCATATAACTGTCTTGTCGTTGACTGACTCCTTGGTGAAGTTAGTTTCACTTTGCCAATGAGTTCAAATAATAGACGAGTGCAAATGCGTGAAGGCTATGCTAGGCTTTAGTAAAGCATGGTTTAAGAATGACTATTCCATACGGTCTCGCAAGCAGCCTCCTTCAAATGCGCCGTTGAATGCCAAAATACCGATGCATTTATTTGACATATCGCGTGTTGCGCCGTTAAAGGGAATGACAGATGTCATTCTCATTGGTTTAAAATGATGTTACGCCCCAAACACACCCATATGACTGATTAAAAGACCTAGGAACACCTTGTTACGCCATGCGCTCCACTTTTGAGAACGAAACCCCTCCCAATGTGAACTGAACATCCTACTAAATTTGAATAGACTTTTGACGAGTGACGATGCACTTTAGAATGTCATGATAGGGCCCTTGATGTCTATTTTACCTTTTTTGATGATGGGAAACCCATAGGAAAATTTACATTTATGATTGGGTATATCATGACCCGCCAAATTCCCTAAATTCAATATGGCTGTCCAAAAAAGGGTTTTGGCTTCAAATTTTGAACCAAATGCGCTACAAATGAGGATGTTGTGTTTATTTTTAGTTTATTGACCACAGGAAGTCCATTGGCATATTTATATGTATGCTTGTGTCAGTCTGGAACCTGTATTCTTTTCAAGACTTTGGTTGAAAATCTTTTTTTACCACAGCTTTGAAGGTTATTCTCAATGTGGATTAATTTCCTTATAAAAGTGAAATGCTTTCAGTGTACCACAGGTGAATACATTTCGAAATGTAATCATATAAGAAAGAATAAGACACAATTATTATTGCAAGGCAATATTTATAGTATGTCAAATTGTTAAAAGAATAAGAGAATAGAATAGACTATCTAAGAGAATAATAGATAGTCAATTTGTCCAAAACTCTTCAAAGGTTTGCTTAGATTATAAAAAAAAAAACAGCAATAACATAAAAACAACAACAGAATTCTCATGGTCTCTCTCATGAATTTTTGCCTGAAGAAGACCCAGAAGGGTCGAAACGTTGCCTGTTGTGCATTAAATATATGGGAGTAAAAAGCAGTGTTGCGGACATTATATTTTTTCAATTGAGTAAGTTTTAATTTGTCCTGCACCTGCCAGAAGGTGGGATGTGCATACAATAACTGTTTGCTCTCTCATGAATTCTCATTCTCATGATCTCTCTCACAATTGTAGTCATAAGAACAAAACACTTATGGAAAAAAGTACACCTGGTTAGGAAGGAAGTTGGTAGGAAAGGAAGTAGTTGGCTAAACACTGTTGTTGGTCATCTTCTGAGACCACAGGTCACTACTACAGTACATGGACCCATTACAATTTCCAGAGGTGGGTGTGGAGGATGCCTTAATCTACCTGCTTCATAGAACACACTCTCACCTGGACAGGGGCTGGCAGTATTGTGAGGATCATGTTCTTTGATTTCTCAAGTGCTTTTAACACCATACAGACTATGCTGCTACGTGACAAGCTTTGAAGGATGCAAGTAGACACCTCCACAACTTCATGGATTACTTATTACCTGACTGACAGACCACAGGTTGTGAGAATGAAAGGGTGTGTGTCTGAACAGGTAGTCAGTCACATAGGAGCACCAAAAGGGACTGTGTTGTCTCCTTTTCTTTTCACACTGTACACCTCAGACTTCCAGTACAACTCTTGAGTCATGTCACCTGCGGAAGTTCTCAGACAGACTGCAGTTGTGGGGTGTGTCAGTGATGGTGAGGAGACGGAGTACAGGCAACTGGTGGACCACTTTGTGACATAGTGCAGAAACAACCACCTTGTCTTGAATGTGGCTAATACAAGGGAAATGGTGGTGGACTTTCGTAGGGCCAGGCCTGAGCTAAATACCATTTCATTTCTGGGTGAGGAAGTTGTTGAGAACTACAAATATGTGCGGGTTCTTATAGACAATAAACTGGATTGGAGGTACAACCCTGAGGCTGTATACATAAGTATATATACTCTTTTGATCCCGTGAGGGAAATTTGACTCTGCATTTAACCCAATCCGTGAATTAGTGAAACACACTCAGCACAAATTGAAACACACAATGAGGTGAAGCACACACTAATCCCGACGCAGTGAGCTGCCTGCTACAGCGGCGCTCGAGGAGCAGTGAGGGGTTAGGTGCCTTGCTCAAGGGCACTTCAGTTGTTCCTACTGGTCGGTGTTCGTACCGGCAACCCTCTGGTTACAAGTCCGAAGCGCAAACCAGTAGGCCACGGCTGCTCCAAAGAAGGGTCAGAGCAGACTCTATTTTTTGAGAAAGCTTAGGTCATTTAATGTGTGGTCATGGTAAAAAAAATAGTTTTCATCTGTAGCTTATTCGGTTCAAAAGTTGTAGTCAAAACCCTTTTTCGGACAGTCACAAGATTGCATTTGGGGACTTTGAGGGTCCACATATACCCAATCATAAATATTTTGTGTTTCCCATAGCCATTTTACATTTGTATTGTATCTCATCTGGTTCAAAATATGCAGCCTACAGTAATCCCTTTTCAGGTGGCGGCCATATTGGATTTGGCAGCCATCTTGGTCCCAGGGGCCACTGGCTCCGGCATCCTCACTAAATCATTTGAGTATGCCCTCAGCTGCATCCATGCCAAATTTTGTGCTTGTAGATAAATTGGCGAAAACAATGGGGTGTAAGGCCATATTGGAATTATAGGATTAAGGGGTCCAGATATACTGGGTCATAAAGATTAACATTTATATGTGTTTCCCATGATCAATTAAGCTGAAAAAGACATCAAGTTTGTATTTGCAGCTCATGTGGTTCAAAAGTTATAGTCGGAACACTTTTCGGGCAGCGGCCATATTGGATTTGGCTGCAATCTTGGCCCCAAGGGTCGCTGGCTGTGGCGCCCTAGCTAAATCCTTTCAGTATGACCTGAGATACATCTGTGCCAAATTTTGTGCTTGTAGATAAATTGGCGCAAACAATGGGGTATAACTACAGTCAAAACTGATTTTTTGGACAGGGGCCATATTGGAATTGGAGGATTAAGCTGTCCAGATATACTGGGTCATAAATATAAACATTCCTATGTGTTTCCCATGATCAATTAAGTTGAAAAAGACATCAAGTTTGTTTTTGTAGCTCATGTGGTTAAAAATCTAGTCGGAACCCTTTTCGGGCAGCGGCCATATTGGATTGGCTGCCATCTTGGCCCCGAGGGTCTCTGGCTCCGGCGCCCTAGCTAAATCATTTCAGTATAACTTGACCTAACTAGCGCCCCAAGTGGTTGCGTTCCTATCGAAGAGCAGCTCCAATGTTAAGTCCCATAGACCTATTTTTAAAAAAATACTGTGAAGCCAAATCAGCGATCTTATCCACCAAAAATATTTTTCAGTGTCTATACAGTAATAATCTTCTAACTGTGAAAATGTCAGACCCTATTTTGCCTTATTTAAAAAAAATCGAAATTGCTCCTTTTGTTTCATAAACGAACTACAAAAAAGCCACGTGACTTTACCCTTCGACGTTACTCATGTAGCATGGTTTGTTTATTAGCCTGGTTAGCATTGCCACTTAACACTTACTGCCAGCTCTTCATGTGAGTAGAAGCACAACACCAGTTATCCAGACATAAAGGTTATCACCACGCGGTTTACATCACCTTCCGTTATTACAAAAATATGTAAGCCAGTTAAGCAAATTGCTTAGTTTGTTATCACCATGTTACGACAAAAACTCAAAACAATTCAACTGATCCTAAAAATAAGGTATGACCACTTGAAGCAATAGAGGTGACCCCAGTGCCTAACATATGGAAGGCATTAAATTAAGATCCCAATGTGCACCGAGATATATTTTTTCTAAAAAAAAATTCCATCCCCTCCGCTAAACTCTAGGAATGCAACCACTAGATGACGATGAGATTACTTTCCCTCCCTATGGAGTCCAGTGGAAGTGGCGTCACTGGGACACTCTATAGACCTCTCCAGAATATATCCCGCCTCCTAACTTCCGTATCCATCCAACTTCCGGGCGTGGATTGTCTATGGGAAATAACATGGCGTTTTGAAAGATCGTACCTGTCAAACTCTGTAGGTGACAAAGTAGAAAAAGCTGCTGGGCAGATTGGCCTACACACTTCTGCCATCTAGTTTCCACTGGATTTTTTGATTTTCGGTGCCGTTTAAGTATACTACTTAAACGGCACCGACAATCAAAAAATCCAGTGGAAACTATATGGCAGAAGTGTGTAGGCCAATCTGCCCACCAGCTTTTTCAACTTCGCTACCTACAGATGTTTTACCGGTATGATATTTCGAAACGCCATGTTATTTCTCATAGACAATCCACGCCCGGAAGTTGGATGGATACGGAAGTTACGGAGGCGGGACTTATTCTGGAGAGGTCAATTGGAACACATGGAACCAGTTATGTGGTTGCTCTGCAACACGGCTCAATCTGGGCATGCATTGACAATGTCTGAGACTTGTCTCCACTTTGTACCGCTTGACAAGTTCAGTTGTGACTTTTTGAGTGCATCTCTGATACAATGTTTAGGCTATGAGATGTAATATAACAGGCAGGTCAGCATTGTTGATCTGTTTTCAGGTTATGGCATGTCTCGTAGGCAGAGAAAAACTGAAAAACTCAAACACTGTCCACTTAATCAACAGAGTCAGTATACTAATGAAGGAATAGATTAGATAAATATGGAAGGTTTGCAAAGTGATATCATGCTCCTTTTAAAGAGTATTTTTGGTACAATTGATTTTGATACATGGTGTGGCTATGTATTTTATAGTTTATTTTGATACATTTAAAATTAGAGTATATTTGATATTTTATTTTAAAATACATTTTGATGTATTTTTGCCCATCCCTGCCAACAGCTAGCTGAACCAAGCAGCTACAGTGCTACACTCTGTTGGCTGCAGTGCTACCTACGGCTAGCACTGATGCAGGGTACTGTCAAGTAGTGAAGTAATATGCACGTAGTCAATGTTTACTGTAAGTCACCTAGCTGAGTTAGACAGAAGGCGAGCCCTGCTTGCTCTGTTAAGGTATTTCTGTCCCTCCCAAACCAAACTTCGTTAAAATGGTATGTTTAACAGCACCCCTGGAGCCTATTATTTAATATAATATTAAATATCAATAATAAAAAAAAAAAATAAACAAATAGACAAAAAGCAGGACAAATTATTTTAACAGCTACAAAAATAGATGGCCATAGATAGCATAAGTTATTGTGGGGGGGAAATGTCTTGGATGAGTATATTTGTATATCTTCATTTAATAGAATAGAATGGAATATATTTTAATATAATGAGGATTGAATCCATGATGGAATTTGTTTTAGCACAGCATAGCCCAGTGACAGACAACTTAGATAATTAACTTTAATAAGTTTGTTTATTTGTATTTGCTTTTTATTTAAATACAAAGAAGTGTTATGTGAGAGTAAGGTATTTGTGTTTTTTGTCCTTCAATTTGAGTATGGTGTTTGGTGCCTGGTTTAATGTATTTATGCTAATTTCACATCTTGAGCCTGTTTCTGTTCATATCTGGATATTTTGCCTCATGCCACCCTTGAATTTATCAGTGCCTCACTAGTGCCACCCTTGTTAAAAATGTCTAGAATCGCCACTGGTTATAACATCTTTATCTTTATTCACATTCACAACCAACTTAGACCAACACACCGTAGCCTAACACGCGCTCACTTCTCTCCAGCTCCACTCTAACCTAAAACCGTCCGGTAGGGAAACCACCACCCCCCCCCCCCCCCACCCCGATCCAAAACATCCAACACTCATATGTATGGGAAACTAAAATCCTAATATGTTAATCATTCACCATTACATTAACAGAAGAATGGATAAAGACTGGATGAAATAAAATAACATTAAACAAAATAATAATATAAGAAAATCATTGTTTACAAACACAAGGAGGAAGTGAAATCCACAGGAAGCAGTTCAGCATGCTCTGTGCACACTGCATTGGGATATTGTTGGGCAGGTGTAGGACTAGCTTGTCCAGCACATTCCACAGATGCTCGACTGGATTGAGATCTAGGGAATTCTTGATTTATCAGAACTAACTTGCTATCTAACGTAATGGCAAGTTGCATCGCAAGTTAGCTAGCAAAAATCAAAGTGTGCCGCCTTCACGTAGGCCTACCGGAGATCACAGTATCCATTCGAAGGCAGAGGACAAAAGTGTGTAGAGCAAAACGTCTGCATTTCCGATTTCGTCATCCCTGGGAGAGTTTAACAGGTGTGATAATTCTAAATCCCCATGTTATTTTCCAATAGGAAAAATCTCAAGATACTGGAACTGCTTATGGGCAAAGATGGTAGCTTTTTTTGTAGGCGAACTTTAGAGGTCTATAGTACGGAAGCATATTGCTGCCACACTAAAATAAATAAAAAGGCTCAGTATCAGGTAATTACGTCAAAACAAGATATTTAACACGTTATTACATGAAATTATCATGTTATTTCAAGATAATGATATTTTTGTGTAACGTGAAAATACCATGTTATTTATATGATATTTTCATGATTTTACAAGATTATTTATTTATATATATTTATCACATTATTACATGAAATTATCACATTATTTCAAGATAATGAAACAAAACGAAATGAGAGGCAAGAATAGGCTAAACCAAAAATCAGTATCTCAAAATATAGAATAAAGAGGTTATAATCCAGAAATGTCGAATAACTAATTTGACTAATATGAAATAGTTAATTTACACAGTCAATACTTGGTCAGGCTGCTTTTGCACAAATGACTGCATCAATGTGGCGTGGTATAGAGGCAATCAGCCTGTTGCACTGCTGAGGTGTTCTGGAAGACTCAGGATGAAGGCTGCTCAGGTTGAAAAAGCTAGGGTGCTTGTAATTAGTCCTAACCAGGGGTGTAGTGGTAGAAAAAGAGCTGGCTAAACTATAAATTCTGTAATCAGGCGGACCATGATAAGGTCACCGGTAAGGCAGACCACGGTATACCGGTGTGTATCCTGACCACATCTCTATAGGGTACCATTTGATGGTACCAAGGGTATCACTCAGTGTTCCGTCATAGGCCACACAATCACTATTCAATTCCTACATTAATATAAGTTTATTGTTAACTCCAGAAGGAATAAATATGGTTAAAGTCTGTAAAGTTTATTAAATCACAATAAAGAGAACAAAAATGTCAAGATGTATGTCAGAAATCAGTGTATATCCATTTAAAAAATCCATTCATTATCCAAACTCGTTTACATGACATGCAGTGTGATTAATCTTTGATGCTGACTGCCGCAAGCCGATTTGTCACTGACACCATAATGTAGCGCAATATGGATAAACTGTGTTGCGCAGGCCAGGTTCAACAATATGAAACTAAAGACAATTCTAAAACGAGTCACGAACCAATTTGTCTGCTGCAGCTCAACCTTGTTGCTGGATGTTAGCCTACAGGGACTATTTTCAGGTGCTGCATGATATCATTGTGCTGCTGTGCCAATGGTGTTCCTTGATTATTACGCTAGAATGAGAGTATAGTTCCATGTTAAATCAGCCAAGAAAATCACCATGTTTCATTTTCCGTTGGTCTTATTACACTTTCTAAATTGAGAGGAGACGAGAGTTTTAAATACGAAAATTACCGGAAATCTTAGTCACTTTTAAACGTGATGCTAGCAGGCGAGAAGCTAATGGTCTAATCAGATTCGATGGTCTATGCTATGCTGGAGCTAAAACTGGTAAAACTAGACTCTGGATGAACTGGAGAAAGGTACAAATCAATTGTTTAACTCAAGGGGAGGTGGAAAATGAGTATAATTCCCCAAATGGTGGAATATCCCTTTAAGTAGACACACTTCACACTCCTCAACCACATACTTAAAAGCCCCCTTTGTTTCTTGCTAAGAAGGACATTAGCGTTACCTGGTAGTTATCAAGAAATGCAACAAACACACACACATACCACCTCTCTTTCACACACACACACACACACACACACACTTCACTTCAACCAAGTGTGATTCTTTGTGCGTTTGACTGATGTGTGTGAAGGACTGCAGATTGTAAGTGGGTCTGGCCAAAAAGCTCAGATAGAGGGAGGAGGTGCAAAGAAATGGGGAAAAAAATCAAGCAAACCACAAACCCTATACTCTTTTTTAGATAGCACCACATACAGAGTGTAACCCATAACACATAAAACGTGACAAGGTGACAGGCAGACAGCAGAGGGAAGTGAGACAGGACGATAACAGAACCGACAAGAGGGGCCTGGACAAGACAGTTGACAAACACAAGGACGTATTATTAATGATTGGGTAGAATGATCTGTGATTCACATTAGGTGCTCACGGTTATGGTGTTGAAAGGGGTTGGCAGACATGCAGGAGTGTGGATAGTGTGTGCCTATGTGTATGTGTAAAGTGGTAGCTGCAGGGGCAAAAAAAGCAAAAGGGAAAAGAAAAATAATAAATAAATAAACTAAACAGAACGGAAGAGGGAGGTGTGTCTGGTAATGTACGGCTTGTAGTTATGTTTTTGTTGAATTTAGAAATGTTAAAAATGGGGACCAGGTGTCTTCAAAGGCTGATATTTGCTTCCTTCTGTGTGCATTGTGTTTTTTCATAGAAATGTGTTCTGAGATAAAATTTGTCCAGTGATTTATGTGGCAAGATACCTTTGATTTCCAGTTTTGTAGGACTACTTTCTTAGCAACAACTAGAGAGATGAGCAACGGATTCTTAAATTTTTGCGGGATGTGGATTTCTGAGGTGTCACCAAGGAGACCCAGTGTTGGGGATGATGGGATTCTGTAGCTCAGGATGGTGGACAGTGTCTCAGTGATTGATCCAGAAAGAGTGAACTGGTTGACAGAGCCACATGGTGTGCAAATTGACGTCTGTGCTAAGTGCATTGTGAACAGATACCTGTGTTGGCTAGGCCCATTTTGAACATTTTACTTTGGGTGATATGAGTTATGTGAATGACTATATTGTATAAGCTGCAGGTTTGTGTTATCGGTCATGGAAAATGTGTTCTTACAGATTTGTTCCCAGTAATCAGGGTTGGGAGAGAAGGCCAGGTCAGTTTCCCACGTGGTTGTTGGGAGTGTTATTGTTGTGTTTAGGTTGGAAATCATATAGCTGGGAGGTTATTTTTTGAAGTTATTAATTTTTTAAGTTCTTCTATAAGCCGAGAGGGTTGTAATGTGTTGTTGGTAAGTGGTTTAATCTTTATCTGTGCTTGTGTATGTTGATCCATTTAACTAGGTACTGTAATTGATTTGGCAGGAAGTAGTAATGGAAGTTTGTTCCCATGACTCCAGTCCCAAGTCCGCCTCCAGCTCCAGTCTCGTTTCGGACTCCAGCTCCAGTGCCGAATCTAACTCTGGCTCCCGCTTGAGGCCCGAGTTCTGCTCCAGATCCCGCTCCAGGCCCGAGTTCAACTTCGGCTCTGACTCATGCTCCAGCAGCCCAGCCGCCATCCCTGATTGGCGGCCTGCCTGACCGGCCGTCTTTGACCGGCCATCCGCCTGACCCCCTGTCTCTGTCCGGCCGTCCCCCCGGCCGCCCGCCTGACCCTCTTGCCGTTAGCCCCCTCCGCCCACCCTGTTTGGACTTCTCCTTTTTTTTCTTTTGGGCCGTCTGGTAATGTAAGGGTCCGTTCCTGTTCTGTTTTCCCTGTTTAGTGTTTTTCCATCATGTCTGCTCATCTACTTCACTTCCTGTGTCCTGTTCCATGTGCTCCTTTGTTTGTTTTTAGTGTTTTTCCATCATGTCTGCTCATCTACTTCACTTCCTGTGTCCTGTTCCATGTGCTCCTTTGTTTGTTTTTAGTGTTTTTCCATCATGTCTGCTCATCTACTTCACTTCCTGTGTCCTGTTCCATGTGTTCCTTTGTGCCAGTAGGCTTGTTTGACTTCGGCTGAGTCTGACTTGGTCTGGCTTACTACGTAAACGTGATCTTCAGAGCCTAGCCAGGAGGAGCTACAACAGAGGGCAGCTCATCCCGGACAGAAAGGCTACAGTCTGCCTGACGTGACTCGCGGGAGATATCGCGGAATGTTGTTTGCAATAAACACAGCAGAACTTTCATTCTTACTCATTAAAATGAGCATGATGACTGACGAAATAAATTCTTATGATGTAGTTTAAATAAACCACTGTTGTCATACAGTTAACAGGCCTGCATTGTAGCACATAAATTCAATATCAAGTGTTTCCCCTATATGTGTGTCTATCTATTTAGCCAACAGCAGAAAATAACAGAATATCCAAACGTTTTCAGTAGGCTAGCCTACCATTGTTGCAGAAATCACATATAAGAAGGTATCCCTTCGATTTCTGTTTATTTTCGCATATTCCAACATAAGGAAGCAGCATGAGCCTCTAGTCATAATCGTCATGAGGACATTCCTCCCAAATGGCCCTATCACGTCTTTGAACTGACGTCATGAGGGCGTGTTTCAGCTCGTGCAGCTCGTGCAGCTCGTGGAAGGCAACTGCAAGATCTGTCTGCAGGCTAAGACTCCCGCGATATTTTAAGGCCATGTGACATGGTGTCACGGTGGTAAGTCCCTCCCCGGCTGACAGAAGTCGGACAGAATTTCTAACCAGTATGCATTGCGTCCATCCCAGTATGCATTGTGTTCAACCCAGCATGCATCACATCAAGTCAGATCTGCACAGATCTGCCGCAAGTCGAACTCCCCTAGTAGGCTTGTTCGTCTTGTCTGAGTCTGACTTTCGTCTGGCTTTCTACGTAAACGTGATCTTCAGAGGCTAGCCGGGAGGAGCTACAACAGAGGGCAGCTCATCCCGGACAGAAAGGCTACAGTCTGCCTGACGTGACTCGCGGGAGATATCGCGGAATGTTGTTTGCAATAAACACAGCAGAACTTTCATTCTTACTCATTAAAATGAGCATGATGACTGACGAAATAAATTCTTATGATGTAGTTTAAATAAACCACTGTTGTCATACAGTTAACAGGCCTGCATTGTAGCACATAAATTCAATATCAAGTGTTTTCCCTATATGTGTGTCTATCTATTTAGCCAACAGCAGAAAATAACAGAATATCCAAACGTTTTCAGTAGGCTAGCCTACCATTGTTGCAGAAATCACGTATAAGAAGGTATCCCTTCGATTTCTGTTTATTTTCGCATATTCCAACATAAGGAAGCAGCATGAGCCTCTAGTCATAATCGTCATGAGGACATTCCTCCCAAATGGCCCTATCACGTCTTTGAACTGACGTCATGAGGGCGTGTTTCAGCTCGTGCAGCTCGTGGATGGCAACTGCAAGATCTGTCTGCAGGCTAAGACTCCCGCAATATTTTAAGGCCATGTGACATGGTGTCACGGTGGTAAGTCCCTCCCCGGCTGACAGAAGTCGGACAGAATTTCTAACCAGTATGCATTGCGTCCATCCCAGTATGCATTGTGTTCAACCCAGCATGCATCACATCAAGTCAGATCTGCACAGATCTGCCGCAAGTCGAACTCCCCTATTGTCTCTGCCCCTCACCTGATCCTCGTTAGTCTGCTAATTTAATTATGTTTTCCACCTGTCTCTTGTTCCTTGTTCATACTTATGCTTATGGTTCTTAGCAGGCGCTTTTGTCCAAAGCGACTTACAAGGACGTCAATAAACATTACACTATAACATAAAAGCCTTATCACAAATACAATTACGGTATAATAGACTAAATTAAATAAAATCAGAATACAGAAAAATGGCAATAACCTTAGACATATAAACCTCAACTCTGCAAGAAGTAGTTAGGTAGATCAGGGGTGTTGTGGTAAAAAAAAAAAAGAGGTGGGAAACCTATAAATTCTGTGATCAGGCCAGTGACGGACTGGGATTAAAAAACGGCCCTGGCATTTTCACCAACCAGCGGCCCACACGGGGACGCGCATGCGCATGTGCCCGCAACACACAGATATAACTTCACATGCACGGACATAACACGTTTGTAGCCCCATTGGTGATGAACTCTAACTTTAATATGCATAAAGACTGAACCAAGAACATGGATATATCAATGCACAACTCCAAAAATATGAAATATGAAAATGAAAAAAGAATAGCCTAGAATAGGCTACATGGATTTCTATGCAACGTCACGAAAACATGCGTGCACAAGAGGCAGAAAGCACCATAGAACAGCATAGAGCAGTGCTCTCCATGAAAAGAACAAAATGAGTTTTTGTGCTGAAAACTGCACCAATTCGAAATCACGATGGTTAGAGAATGTTCAATATGTTCAATATCCCTAAAGGAATGCATGTCTTCGCCAAAAATGACAAAATGTTAATGCAAATGAACGGCAAACTCTGAAATATAGCCTGAAATGAGATGTTATTATCATTGGGACAACAGGGGACCAGGGGTATATAAAAAATTCCGATTGTAGCTTACAGCAGCCGACTATTTAAGTCAAGTTTATAACACTGTGGCACCAAGCGGCTTCTGCCTCACGGCTGCGCATGAATGTAGGCCTAGTTTTGTTGGTAAACGGGAAACCCATCAGAGCAGCCGCTCCACAAACGTGTCTTGATTAACGTCATGCAGTTAACAAGGTGCGAAGGAGCTTGCTCAGCAGCATCCAACTTCATTATAGGACCTCTTTCTTTGTCGCCATTAGCATAAAGGCCTCCAAATTATCCTGTGACAATCGTGTCCTTAGGCGATTCTTGATTAATTTAAGAGTGGAAAAACTCCGTTTGCATGCCACTTGAGTACATGACAGTGTTAGTAGGAATTCATTTGCTAACCATAGTTGTTGGCACAGGTAAAGAGGTTTAACTGCTGGAGAAGGAAATAGCAACAGATTGCACAATTCTTGCAGGTAGCACATTTCTTGCTCACCAGGTTTATTTCTGTATCTTCCTATATATCCGCGGCATCATCAAAGTCCGACGCTTTGACTGTATACTCGTTTAGAGGAGACTTTTTCAGGCTGTCCCAGTGTGTGGCGAGATGTGTCAATTCCGACTGTAGATTTTCAACCGTAGCACCTTCACTGAATTTAAGCAGACATTCTCTTATGTTTCGAAGTGCATTTGGGGGCAGTTTATTAGCTTTTATAAGGGGAAAATTCCGAGGATCGAGGCATGCTAGATCGGCAATTCCCCGTGCTGAAGGAAGTAGACCCATTCGGTTTTGAAATTCCCAGAAGTCATTGCTTCATGTAGCCTAACTTTTGTAAACCAATAATAAAATAAAAGATACAGGCAGCATATTTATTGTATTCCAATTTCAAACAATGCACTTTTAAATCATTTGATTGAATAAGGTTACAAAAGAATGTAGACTGATGTAAATATTGAGGGTCACCATGACTGTAGTGTAGAGACTCATGTCTGGTATAAATACTGATCAGGTTCCTACTATGAAGGAGGAAATGGGAGTTAGAGATAAATGGCTTATTCGAAGCCATATAACACTATTGATGCTTGATAGTGGGCCGAGAGATATTGTAAAACCGTCTTTACGATAAATGGGCCGCGCAAACCCAACAAGCATGCCGCTCCGTGATTGGCCGGCCCAAACGGCCCACGAGGGGCCGCGGCCCTTCTGGCATCTGCCCAAATGCCAGACCGTCCAGTCTGTCACTGGATCAGGCAGACTATGGTATACCGGTGTGTATCCTGACCACATCTCTATAGGGTACCAAGGGTATCACTGGGGGCTCTCACACAGGCCACACAATCACTATTCAATTCCTACATTAATCTAAGTTCATTGTTAAGGAATAAATACACAGTAAAGAGAGAACAAAAATATCAGGCTGTAGTCAGTATGTCAGAATGGCCTAATCACCATAAAAAGTGAGAAATATGAAATCTTACAGACAGACTACTTATAATGAAAAAAAAATATATATATATAACAGTATATATTACAGTATATATAGCAGTAACGTTTCATTCATTCTCCATGTATTCTTCTTCTCTCTTATCATTCAGAACACGTACATATCAATAACGCGTAATACGTTCTCGCCACCTAATGGCGAATGTACAGTAGAACACAACATTCCCCCTTTACGTAAGTACTGCACTGGGGCCTGCAATGACAGAGGACAAGGACGAAGCAACCGCCTATGCAAGACTTTCTCCTTCCCTTCCCCCCTTTCCGGCTTGACCACATACACAGGAACATCAGGATTAGGTTGTTTTACCACTACATAAGGTACATTATGCCAATAATTTGCAAGTTTACTCTGCCCTTTAGGACCCACATTACGCAACAGCACCCTTTCCCCCATCATCAATGGACCCAGCCCCCCTTGGCCGTCATGTTGCCTCTTTTGCTTCTGTACTGCCCCTGCATTCAACTCACCCGCTCTTTTGTAGGCAAAATACAGGCGCTCATGGTGTTTCTGGACCCACGCTCCAACTGTGCTTGGTTCTTCCAACGGACCCCCCAGGAGAACGTCTACTGGTGCACGTGCATGTCTTCCAAACATGAGGTACGAGGGGGTGTAGCCTGTAGAGGTATGCACAGTGTTGTTATAAGCATGGATCATTTCTGGTAAATAATCTGCCCACCTGCTCTTCTTTTCCTCCACCAGACTACGCAACATTCCCAGCAGGGTGCGGTTGAATCTTTCGGTGAGCCCATTACCCTCTGGGTGATACGGGGTAGTGTGACTCTTTTTGCAGCCGTACAAGTCACAGAGTTGCTTCACCACAGCCGCTTCAAAGTTTGGCCCCTGATCAGCATGGAATCGGGCGGGGCATCCAAAATACTGGATAACCTGTTGCCACATCACCCTCACTGTTGTTTTTGCGGTCTGGTCCCGAGTTGCAGCAGCCCAGGCAAACTTTGTGAAATGATCAGTGAGGACCATGATGTTTTCAAATCCACCTACTGAGGCTTCTAAAGACAGAAAGTCCATTGTAATCAGCTCTAAGGGGTAAGAGGCTGTAATGGGTGTCAAACTAACTATTGAGTTAGTGGGCTTTTTTCTTAGCACGCACTGAGGACACTCTGAACACCACCTCTGGATGTCTGCAAACATATTGGGCCAGTAGTACCTGGTTTGGAGCGTCTTAAGGGTCTTGTCCGCAGCAAAATGGCCCATATGCTCATGGCAGCTAGTGAAGACTTCTCGCCATTGACTCTGGGGTAAAACGAGCTGGAAGTGGAGGGCATTAGTTTTCGAGTCCTGGACTTGCCTATAGAGTACCCCCTCTCGCAGCTGTAAGCGGGGCCTTTCCTTCAGCAGGCGCAGCACTTGGGGACTCTCTCGCTCTCGTTCATCTGGCCTCAATGGCTGTTTGGTCTGCAAAAGGAACAGAACTCGTGAGATTGCTGGGTCCTTTTGCTGTCCCTCGGCCCACCTGTCAGCAGACCAGCCTTCTCCAATCCATGAAGCTGCTGGCTTGGGTGCTGGCTCTGCCTCACACACCCCCAACAGGCATGCCTGGACCACCTCCACAGTCACATCTTGGAAGCCTGGAACCTCCACTCCATCCTGTTCTTCTGATGCCTTTGGGGTTCCTAGGGGGTAACGAGAGAGCACGTCAGCATTAACATTAGACTTTCCGGAGCGATGTTTCACCTGGAACTTGTAACTTGCCAGTCGCGCCACCCAACGCTGCTCCACTGCACCTAGCCGGGCTGTGGAAAGATGGGCCAGAGGAAAAAAGGTAAACTGAAATCAGCAAAGGACAGAATTGGGGACTGGGTCAAGGCTTGCTTAAGACGAGAGAAGGCCAGATCACATTCTTCTGTCCATTGCCAGGCAGGACCTGGCACTCTGGGTTTGGTCTTCTTCGCTGGGTACCCGCCTAAGAGTTTGTGAAGAGGGCCTGCTGTTTGGGAGAACCCCTTGACGAATCGGCGGTAATACCCTGCAAGGCCGAGGAATGCTCGTAACTCAGTGGGTTTAGCTGGCACTTTCCACTGCTGGACTGCTGACACTTTACCAGGGTCTGGGGCGATTCCATTTGCAGACACGATGTGGCCAAGGTACTGGACGCTATCACGGAGGAGTTTACACTTGTCAGGTTTCAGCTTCAGGCCCTGGGCAGAGAGACGGGAGAACACATAGTCAAGACGATCAAGGTGAGTATCAAAATCGGCCGCAAAGACAATAATATCGTCTAAATAAATTAACAGTGATTGGTAATTATGTTCTCCCAGGCAATTCTCCATAAGGCGCTGAAATGTAGCAGGCGCATTGCATAATCCAAAGGGCATCCTTTGGAATTCAAAAAGCCCCATGGGAGTGGTAAAGGCTGTCTTTTCTTGGTCTCTGTCATCCACTTTGACCTGCCAATAGCCGGATGCCAGATCCAGTGTGGAATACCAGCTGGCTTTCTTCAAACTGGCTAGAGCTTCCTCTACTCGGGGTAAGGGATAAGAGTCTTTCCTAGTGACTTGGTTTAGTTGCCTATAGTCGACGCAGAATCGGATGGAGCCATCTTTCTTGCGTACTAAGACTATGGGTGACGACCATGGGCTTGAGCTTGGCTTGATGACATCAGCTTTCAGCATGCGCTTGATAAGGGCCCTGACCTCAGCATACAAGTTTGGTGGGATCTGACGATACCTTTGCCTGATGGGGGCTGCGTCTCCTGTAGGGATTCTGTGCAAGATGGTGTCTGTGCAGCCGTAATCCTCATCATGCTGAGAAAAGACAGCTCTGTGTTTGTTGAGCAAGGTGGCCAATTTGCTCTTCTGTTCTGCTAACAGAGCAACTCCTTCAAGGTTGAATGGTGGTAAGGCATCCACGTCAGTCGCACTACTTGAGTGTACATCTGCTTCAGCACCACTTGACATCTGGGCCTCCACGCTATCACCTCTCACAATTTCGAATGCAGGTTCGTCATCCAATACTTCACAAGAATCCAACAAAGATATTTTGCCTAACTTTTGGTAGGGGTAAATGACTAGAGGGGCATTGCTGATATTGCGCACTCGTACCTGTGTCCGTCCGCTCCCAACTGTCACCAGGGCCCGAGCTACCAGGAGTCCATCTTGTGTGGGCAGTGGCTCCATCAAGGCTTCGTACCCTCGACCTCCTGGTCCGCCTCTGGCTCGACAGTGTAGTAGCAGCTCCCGGTTCCCAGGTACAGTCACAGGCCGATGGCCGGCAAGACGGGCATATCCGACAAAGCCATCAAGGGTGACGAATCCTTGCTCCTTCTGGCAAACGTGCATGGCCTCCTGCCACAGGGTCTTGCCGGGATCATTTAGTTTTGGTGGGGTCTTCACTCTGCAAGGTGCAGTGTTCTTGAATAAAACTTGCCATACTTGTTTAATCACATTCATTCCTACAAGGCCTGATACCTTTAAACAGCTGTCTTTTACTACGATCACCCCCACATTTGACAATGTCACCCCAGCAATGTCCATCTGAACTTCTACATACCCTAGGTATGGAATCTCTTTACCATTTGCTGCCTTCAACCTCAGCCAGGAAGCTGGATCTTTCAGGTGCTGGCCATCTTGGCCAAAGTGTCTCTGTAGCCACTCTTGACGCACCATGGACACCTGGGAGCCAGTGTCTAGTAGGCAGGAGATTTCAATTCCATCCATGGAGACTTGAATCATGGGACAGTCCCCTACAAGTCCTGCAGGGGGCACTGATGTTTGCAGATCACATGCTTGGGTCAATGTGGGGGGTGGATCATTTGCTGTTTGACCCACTGTTAGATCCACAACAGCGGGGCAAGCTAGTTTAAAGGGGCAGGTGGGTTTTGTTTGGGGCATTGGCGTGCAATGTGGCCTGGGGTTCTGCATTGGTAACAGATGGGCCGCCCCTGTTCGTCATACTCATTGGGCCTGGACTGGGCCCTTGTTTTCTGTTGCCTAGGGCCTGGTGAAAAACTACGAGATCTTTGTGGCACAAAGGAAGGGGTGGGTGTCTGGATTGACTGTGACTCAATCTTCGCCTTGCGGAACTCCTCCCTTATGCCCTGCAGGAGAGATTGGGACAGGTTATTCACTTGAGTCTCTACCTCCTTTGCCAGTTCTGACTTAAGTTCAGTTTTAAGTTTTTGCAGGTCATCTTCCCAAGGCTTCTTAGATGTGGTTGCTTTCACCGCCCCGCAACATACTTGCTCATTTTCCTCCAGGCCCGCCCGTAATACAGCCTCCTTCTGCACATCTGCAAACTTAAGTTGGTTATTCAGTGTTACCTTCATTCTCAACGCTCTCTTCAGGCCGTCATCACAGAGCCCAGCAATAAACTGATCTCGCATTAGTATCTCCGGGTTCAAAATATTTTGTGCATCGTTGATCATCATCTTCTGCCAGGATTCCTGTAGGCGGAGGGCAAAAGCCCTCACACTTTCTTCAGCCTGTTGCCTACAGTTGAAGAACAGCGAGCGTGAGACAGAAGCAGGGACAGCACTAGAATACAAACTCGACAACATTGTAAATACTTTTGCAACAGTATTTTTCTCGTCAGCAGGTAAAATGGCCACTTCTCTCTTTGCTTCCCCCTCCAAACTACTCAAAACCCAGTCTAACTGATTTTCAGCAGGGATGCCATACATTCTAAACCACATTTCAAGGTCATTTTTCCACTGTTTGAATGTACATTCATTTGTCCCTCTACCCCCAGAAAATTTAACACAAGGCATCATAAATGGGAAAAAGGTAGGCACTGAAAAAGACCTTGGTCTCCCCCCTTCTTCATTCTCACTTTGAGACATCCTCAATCAAATTACAATTTTTCTTTTTGTTTCAAGTTGATCCTTGCCGACTACGCCAAAGATGTAAGCAGGTTCGGTCGACCAACGTGAGACAATAAAGAGTCAAGTGTCACAAATGTTTACAATTTATTTGGAACCAAGCTCATGGGAGAAGGAAGGAGGAGTCAGAGGTTGCCACCCACCACTGGGACCTTGAATAGGTCAGATAACACCAGATCAGTCACAAGGAATAAATAAACCTCACGTGGAGAGTGCACAACTGCAATAAAGTTCAAAGTGCATAAATATTTTAGGTTCACGCATTACACCACTACAAACACTACACACTAAATTCCTACATAGCACTCAATGCCTACTGATAGCTACCCACGCATCAAATGTAACACAAAGGCCCAATAGTAGGTGTACACACAGTGGCTACAGCCTGCAGTCCCCAGTCCTGGTAAAGTTCATTAACATTAACATTAACATTAAAACCATTTGGAATACATCATTACTTTATTAAGTTTACACTAATTAAAAAGGCAAAGGCCACAACAAACCACCATGCAGCAGGGACTACACTACTGGACCTCGGGCTGAGCCACTTGGGGAAGGCAGAAGGTGTGCAGAGTCCAGCACAGGTCGGCCGCCCTAGTACGGACAAACAAACAGAACTAACCCAAAGCAAAGATAAAACACACACAACATAACCTATAGAAGGAGGCCAGGGTTTAAGGCCTTTCTGGCTCAATGCTAGCACTCAATTAACCACTACAAATAGCTCTTCTTAAAGCAATATGTAAAGCAAACCACTCTATATCTACAACAACAACAAATAAGGCAATACCACACAAAAGCACATAAATAACTCAAAACAAACAAAAGAATCAAACTGCACACCATCCACCTTACCCACTGCTGACACAAAGGAGACCAAAAAGAGAGGGCAAGCCCTCAACAGGCCCAGCTTATAAAGGACTCTTCCTCTCCCCATGAACCCAGTCTTTCACAGCAGCAAATCCCACAGCTCCCCCATTGTCCTGGCCCCATTATTGCACCCCTACTCTCATCCAGTCCATCCGGTTACATAAGGATGATACCACAGATATAAATGTAGTGAACAGGCATTTTTGACAGAACAGCAGTAATTAGAAATGTCTTACTTTAGCACTTAAAATATAAGTAGAAATCCGTACTGTACCGGAAATATCAAGAGCTATGTGTAGGCTACTATAGAATCTTATTTGTAATAGAAATATGTCATGTTTCATGTGTCATCATGTTTAACACTGATGTTTCATAAGTAGAAATGAGGATAGTAATAACAAAGCAAACTCAACAATCGTAAGTATCAGTAGAAATATGTAAAACGATTAATATTCAATAGCCAAGCAATAATAAACATTTTTAACCGGCTACCTTAACTCAGTTTTTTTTATATATCATTTATGGTAGAATTAAGTTTCAGCGTGTGTGTGTGTGTAATGTGAGTGTAACTAAATGTGATTAAGTCACATATTCCTGAAGCCAGCTTGGAAGCCGTCTGACACGAGCAGGGGTTGTCTGAGTGTTCATGGTGTCAGGGCAGTCAGGCTCAGGAACTGGGATGTCACTCAGTTGATCCTGTGGCAAGCTCACGGATGTTGCAGGTGAAGCAGGTGCATGGTATCTGGCCAAACGTGACACGTGCCATTTCTTTCCATCAGCCAGCAGATAAGTGGTCGGGCCCACTTGCTTTCTTACTGTCAGTGGCGGGGAATAGCGTGGATGAGCCTTAGGAACATGAGTAGGCTTCCGGACGCGCACCCTGTCCCCTTCTTTGAAAACTTGTATGCGTGCGCCACGGCTGGAGTCAGCGTATGACTTCATGTACGCTTGCTTATAGGCTAGTGACAATGGCCCCGATTTTTTTAGATACCCCTACCGGAGGTAGAACTAAACCCAACAATGTTTTTCCTCATCTCTAAGGTCTCCCATATATGAAATGGATTCTTGGCTAAAAATATTTTACTGCTAAGATTGTTAAATTAACAGATATTGTTATACACACCAAAACCAAAAAAGGACTAAAATATAGCCTGTCCGTATTGGAGTTAAGGCATATAAATTAGTGCAGATCAATCACACAAGCTCTGAGACCTTTGAAACTTGGCATGTTTATAGTCAGGAAGTTGCTTTACCTACTAGAAAAGACTGGATGTGAATATCTTGATGTATGGAATGAGTAGAGACATGTAAACATACACCTAAAATAAGCGGACATGCAAAAAATGTATATATATGCAGAATGTTTTAATTTACTTTGTGGCTGCTTTGCCAGGGATTTTCATAGAAACACATATGATGGCTTGTTGGAAAGGTGGGGTTGTACTGAATCCAACAATACCAAATATGTAAATATAGTATGACGAATTAGGGTGTTCTGTCACTTAATGTATGAGGTGTCCAAAATTAAAGAAAAAGGAACACTGGCAAAATACAGTCTCAAGTCCAAATCACATTATCAGTGGTGAGAAGAATGTTGACAAATTCATTGTTACTGCAAGGTTAGTTACATAAGGTAAGTGCTGCTCTATATTTACATTTAATAATGATATATTTCATATGTCCCAGTATTAAACAATTCATATTAAACACAGATCCAATTGAATCAGGTTAACATTGGGATGGAACACCTTTATTAAAATATTTATATTCACTTGAATTTTGTTTTGGTCATGTCATTACTGAATAATGGAAAATAATATTGTTAGCTTTTGTCTGTCCAGACCAGCAGTGGACAGTAGAGCCTACACTGCTTAAGAAAAAAAAATCCCTATGTCCAAAACCCCACAGTAGAAAGGCTCCAACGCATACTTACCCTTGCTCAGCAGAGAGTGAGATGGTGATGTCCATAAAACTCTGGCTCCATATACAGATGATATTTCCTCCAAAATCAAAGTTTCATATCATGTGTGAACTACTGCATTAAGACAAATATCAGTGAGCAGCAGCAAGTTGCAAATGTTGAGAGTGAGAGCACATCTGCACCAAGAAGGCTGAGTTGATACAACATCATTTCAAATACGGAGAGATTGTTTTATTTGTGGGAAGGCCAGCTCAGAACCTCTGACAGCCATTTCGACTGGTACAGGCGCAATGTAAATTATAGGCCAAGTATAGTTGCGTATACAAGGAATTTGGTCTCTGCATTTATCCCATCCGTGAATTAGTGAACACACAGAGCACACAGTGAACACAATGAGGTAAAGAACACACTAACCCGGAGCAGTGAGCTGCTTTACTAAAGCGGCGCTCGGGGAGCAGTGAGGGGTTAGGTCCCTTGCTCAAGGGCACCGTGGATGTGGGCATGGGAGAGCAGTGCTCAATCACTTCCCCCGCCTTTTTTCCTTTTTTTCCTTCTGGGTCGGGGATCGAACCGGTAACTCTTCGGTTACATGCCCGAACCCCTAACCAGTAGGCCATGGCTGTCCCCAGTACCAGAGACGAGGTCCTTCGGGCAGCTTCTGAAAGGCTTGATGAAGATGTACATCTTCAAATTCTTTCATGCCCAGATCTCTTTGCATATGATGCCAAATACCATAAAATGTGCCTTGCACACTACATATCTAAACGAAATATAACAGCAGCCATAGAAAAGAATCAAAAAAGCAGACCAATGTCTATAAAAAAGCCTTTATTAAGCTCACTGAAGACATTGATAAAACAGTATTATCCAAAGATATGAAAGTGAGGACTCAATTCTTCGACTGATAGCTATGACAACATACTAAAGACCATTGCTGAACAAGAAGGTGTGTCCATAGTTCAACACAAGAAATATAGATCCTGGAAACTAAAGGAAAAGCTTATACAGCACAAAGACAGGCTTGCATTTGTTCCACGTCCAAGACAGTCAGATCTAATCTGCTCAGATAGTATGACCATATTGTGCACTGAGGGAAGCTGCTAAACTCACAGACATAAAATCCAAATATTACACAGGACTGCAGACATATTGAGGAAGAGCATGGATCAGGTAGAGTATGACAGTGAGTAATATGTCAGCAGTGACTGTCTATTATGTTTCCAATGCAGCAAATATGTACCCAACATCCTGTATGACTTTGTGAACTGGTGTGTTGATTAACATGCCCACAGAGATTACCAAACATGTGATGATGACCTAACCTGACTCTCGCCAGATGAATTTTGTTCCGCCTAGCTCCGCCTAGCTCCACTCACATCCATCTGGGATCGATTCCGTTGAGAGTGATTTCAGCACGAGATTGTATGGTAGAGCCAATCAGGACGCAGGAGTCTATGAAAAAATCAGGAGTTTCATAGATGTGACACAGCGTAGAAGCGACTGTGAGACTCTTCTCAGCGTCACGGGTTGGCTTCGATGTGAGTGGTTGAAGTAGCACGTCAATAGATGACGGACAAGTGGCTTATCCAATCTTATGCAAGGATTTTTTAATAAGGCCCAGCCTTCTGAAGCACCACTCCAATGGATCGATCCCAGATGGATGAGTGGCGCTAGGCGGAACGAAATTCATCTAGCGAGAGTCAGGTTAATGATGACCCAGCTTCAAAGGAGAATCTGTGTGTCATCGCAATTTGTCATGATCTCATTGAACAGAGCTGTCACATCCATACGCCAATCACACTGGGACTTCCCATTTTGATACATCATGAGTTTGGTAGTAAGACAGTCATCAATGAGCTCAGTGCAATGGGGTACTGTGTTTCCTATACAGAAGTCAGGCACTTGTCACATCTGTTGCAGCAGACCAGATATCAAGGACAGAGAGTGGTGTCTACATCCCAACTGGCCTCACTGGAGTTGCTGAACATGGAGTTTTTGATGCAGCCATCAGCAACTTTGACCAAAATGAAGACACCCTGAATGTAAAGAATGGACAAAAGAATGGACAAAATGTACCTGTAAAGTTGATCTCCATTCATATCAAACATGTTTAAGGTGGTGAGGGACCTCTGTGGAACCTGTGCTATAGGCATTTATCTGCTGTGGAGACTTGGCCTCTTCGGAACACAACGATGCCATAACATGAGTTGTATGCTTCCCATCCAGGGTGTCTTCATTTTGGTAAAAGTTGTTGATGGCTGCATCAACAATTCCATGTTCAGCGTCTCAAGTGAGAACAGTTGGGATGTAGACACCACTGTCCTTGATCTATATTTCTTGTGTTGACACACCTTCTTGCTCAGCAATGGTCTTTAGTATGTTCTCATAGCTATCAGTGAACGAGTTGAGAGTCCTCACTTTCATACCTTTGGACAATACTGTTTTATCAATGTCTTCAGTGAGCTTAATAAAGGGTTTGATATAGACATTGGTCTGCTTTTTTTATTATTTTCTATGGCTTCTGCTATATTTCATTTAGATATGTAGTGTGCAAGGCATTTTATGGTATTTGGTATCGTATGCAAAGAGATTTGGGCATGAAAGAATTCAAAGTTGTACATCTTCATCATCTTTGGTAGCCTAGAAATCTAGACGCACCCTAGCGGCGGCAAATTAATTTGCTCAGCCTGTACGTCTAGTATCAAACCACAGGGATTTCTATTGGCTGACGCCGTGGACGTCATCCAATCACAGCGCTCTATTTTGTTAGAGCGTCTTAAGGCGGGCTTAACAGGATAACGACACTCCTGCGACGGTGAACAACAAGGAAGGTGGCTATGGCGAACGAAGAGCGGTTGTTTGAATCGGAGTTGGACTTGTGCTTTTCTTTGAAAGTTGAGCAACACAATGCACTTAAGTCATTACTTTTTCGAAGAAAATATGCCGACCGGATACGGATATGGTCGTAGTGCTGGCCTATTGCATGCCTAGGCAGTTTGAAAGACAATTCTCTGCCCGCCCCTTGGATTAAGCGAGGTGAATGGTTCGATTCCAGACTATACATTTCAATGATATAGGATGGCCCGCCAGGCTACATCTTTGGTTTTGACTCTGAAGAAGACGCATGGGCGTCGAAACGTTAGTCAGTTTGCACTAATAAAAATCACTTTAAGCATTGAGTGCTCCGGTCCTGCTCCTTGGCTCCTGTTAGACCTTGGATCTCCCTTTTTATCTTCATCAAGCCTTTCAGAAGCTGCCCGAAGGACCTTGTCTCTGGTACTTGCGCCTGTTCCAGTTAAAATTGCTGTCAGAGGTTCTGGTTTAGAGCTGGCCTTCCCACAAATGAAACAATCTCTCCGTATTTGAAATGATGTTCAATGTATCAACCCTACTCAGCCTTCTTGGTGCAGATGTGCTCTTACTTTCAACATTTGCAACTTGCTGCTGCTCACTGATTTTTGTCTTACTGCAGTAGTTCGCTCTACATGATACATGAAACTTTTCAGATATTTCATTGAAATGCAAATCAAGTTGAATTACACATGCAACATTAGTCAGAGGGCTAAGTACTTTCTTAGCTAGGGAAAGTAGTTTCTACTACTAACTGTTTAGCGACTTAGGGGTGAAGTAAGCAGTGTAGGCTACTGTCCACTGCTGGTCTGGACAGACAAAAGCTAACAATATTATTTTCCATTATTCAGTAATGACTTGACCAAAACAAAATTCAAGTGAATGTAAATATTTTAATAAAGGTGTTTCATTCCAATGTTAACCTGATTCAATTGGATCTGTGTTTCATATGAAATGTATCATTATTAAATGTAGATATAGATCAGCACTTACCTTGCAGTAATAATGAATTTGTCAACATTCCTCTCACCACTGATAATGTGATTTGGACTTGAGACTGTATTTTGCCAGTGTTCTGTTTTCTTTCATTTTGGACACCTCATACATTGAGTGACAGAACACCCTAATTTTCCATACTATATTTACATATTTGGTATTTTTGGATTCAGTACAACCCCACCTTTCCAACAAGCCATCATATGTGTTTTTATGATAATCCCTGGCAAAGCAGCCACAAAGTAAATAAAAACATTCTGCATTGATATTCATTTTTTGCATGTCCGCTTATTTTAGGTGTATGTTTACATGTGTCTACTCATTCCATACATCAAGATATTCATATCCAGTCTTTTCTAGTAGGTAAAGCAACTTCCTGACTATAAACATGCCAAGTTTCAAAGGTCTCAGAGCTTGTGTGATTGATCTGCACTAATTTATATGCCTTAACTCCAATACGGACAGGCTATATTTTAGTCCTTTTTTGGTTTTGGGGTGTATAACAATATCTGTTAATTTAACAATCTTAGCAGTAAAATATTTTTAGCCAAGAATCCATTTCATATATGGGAGACCTTAGAGATGAGGAAAAACATTGTTGGGTTTAGTTCTACCTCCGGTAGAGGTATCTCAAAAACTAAAGCCCTTTCTGACCATTTGTCACTAGCCTATTAGAGGACACTCTCTGACGAAGTGATTCAGTGTCAATGCTTGCTTGTGGTGGGGTAAGGACGTGAAGACGTGTTCGCATTTTCCTCCCATGTAGTAACTCGAATGGGGAAAGTCCAGTAGTGGCATGTGGAGTTGCTCTGTACACCTGGAGGGATTCTGTAACGGTGGCTTTCCAGGGCTTCTGTTGCAGAATAGCAGACTGTACTGATGCTCGCAGGACGCGGTGAAAGCGTTCAACCGCTCCGTTAGCTGCAGGGTGGTAAACTGCAGTACGTATGTGCTTTATGTCAAGATCGTTTAGGAATGCAGCAAATTCTGTAGAAACAAATTGAGGCCCATTGTCTGACACAATGGTTCGTGGATTACCTAATCTGCTGAATACTGATGTGAGAAAAGCAATAATGTTCGCTGTTGTAGTGGAGGGTGTGAAAGCTACCTCAGGCCACTTACTGTGATAGTCTACCAGTGTGAATGCATAGCGGCAGTCCGGGGAAGCACTTTCAAATGGACCAACCACATCGATTCCCAGCTTCTCCCAGGGCTCTGATGGGAACTGGACAGGTTGCAGGGGTGCAGCAGAGGGAACAGCGGTCTTGTCTGAAGACTGGCAGAGGCAGCAGCTTTTAATCTGTGTGTTCACAAAGGCATCCACACCTGGCCACCAGTAAAGTTCGCGGAGGCGTTGCTTGGTCCTCACGATGCCTTGGTGCCCTTCATGAGCCAGGCCAACCAAGGTGTGACGCAGTGTGATTGGAGCGATGAGCCTTAAACCTCGGAAAATGAAGTCGTCTTGCACAGACAGTTCATGACGGAGTTTGAAGTATGGACGAAGGACTGAACTCAAAGCAGCAGGAGAAGGAGGCCAACCGTCAGCAATCTGTGAACGCAGTACACAGAGTTCAGGACAGGAAGCAGAGGCAGCAGCAAACTCCGCAGGAGAGACAGCAGACAGGTGATCAGCAGACAGCATGGCAACAAACTCGGGCTCAATGTCAGTTTCATCAGCGGCAGCAGGCAGAGGCAGACGGGAGAGACAGTCAGCTGTGTTGTTCTGTGAACCAGGTAAGTAGGCAACATCGTACGTAAAGCAAAGCAGCCGCGCAGCCCAGCGTGCAATACGCATGCCAGCGCGGTCGGATCCTTTGGTGGTCAGGAGAGTGGTTAGTGCTTGGTGGTCTGTACGCAATTTGAATCTTCGGCCCCACAAGTACGTTCTCCATTTCTCTACAGCCCACACACATCCAAGGGCTTCTCTCTCGACTGTTGAATATTTGCGTTCAGCAGGAGTCAGAGTTCTGAAGGCAAATGCGACAATGCGCTCAGTGTGGTTGGGCTGAATCTGAGACAAAACGGCACCGAGGCCGTAGTCTGAAGCATCAGTGGAGACAATGGTAGGGAGATCAGGGTCGAACAGTGCTAGGGCTGGACTGTGCACTAGTAGCTTTTTCACTGTATCAAAACTACGCTGTGCATATTCTGACCAAGTAAACTCGGCGTCCTGACAAATGCAATTACGCAGTGGCTCCACAACAGTAGCAAAGTTGGGAATGAACTTATTGTACCACGATAAAAGTCCCAGAAATGACCTTAGCTTGCCTGCGTCAGTAGGGGCTGGAGCATGTAGAACGGCAGCAATGTGATCCTCATCAGGCTGAATTCCATGAGCGGTCACTGTATGTCCAAGAAAACGCAGACTTGACCTGTTGAAGTGGCACTTTGATGTATTCAGCTGTAGCCCTGCATCTTTCAAACGCTGCAGCACAGCTTCCAGTGTGGAGTCATGTTCGGCTTGTGTACGGCCCCATAAGATCGCATCATCAAGGTAGTTAGCAACATTAGGCAGGCCTTTCAGACTTGTGGCCAGCATCTGCAGAAGGAGCAGAGGCGAGGCCATAGGGGACACGGCAGAATCTAAACAGTCCTTCATGAGTGATGAAGGCGGTCAGGTCACGGCTTTCCTCATGGAGAGGCAACTGGAAGTAGGCACTCTCCAAGTCAATGGTGGAGAACACCGTAGCACCGTGCCGCAGACCCAGCATTTCGTCTATGTGCGGGAGAGGAAAAGAGTCCACAACCACAGCCTTGTTGGGCTCACGTAGGTCCACACACATGCGAATAGCACCTGATTTCTTTTGCACAACCACGATTGGGGAGACCCACGGGGAAGCATCTATTCCCTCGATAACACCGGCTTGAAGAAGACGTTGGATTTCAGCACTCACATCGTTTCGGACAGAGAGAGGCAGGCGGCGTAATTTCTGGCGGACAGGCGTAGCAGTCTGTGACACTTTTACTTTATGCACAAACCCTTTCGCGCAGCCAAGAGCAGGCGGAGACAGTGGAGCAGTGGTCATCACAGGAGCGCAGCCAGGAGCAGACGGAGAAGACAGCGGAGCAGTGGAGCAGAGCAGAGCAGGAGCAGAGGTCATTGAAGTGGCGGGCTGGACAGTAGAGCCTTTGAAGCACAGGCTCAGGCCATTTATCAAATCCATGCCCAGCAGAGCAGTACCAGAGTCCACAATGAAGAAGGACGTCTGACATGTAGCATCATTCCATGACACAGTAACATGTAAGCAGCCAATAACTGGAATTGGAGCACGGGAGTAGGTCACTAACTTAACTGTAGGAGGCAGTAGCTGTTCTCTTTTGAAGTGTCTCTCATACAGATTTGTTAGGTTGTAAAGTAGTAATAAGGTAGTAGGTATGCAAAGTAAATGTAAGTAATGTGTAAGTAAATAAGTACAGCAGTAACGTTTCATTCATTCTCCATGTATTCTTCTTCTCTCTTATCATTCAGAACACGTACATATCAATAACGCGTAATACGTTCTCGCCACCTACTGGCGAATGTACAGTAGAACACAACAATTACCAACACTAATCAATCTATTTCATGTTCGGTCAGTACTACTGGTAATATTTGTCATGGCATGTGTTTTGTTATGAATGTGTGGGTCCTCGAATAAACACACTTAACGTACTTGAAAGAGAATGGTCTTTATGTAGTAGGTTTCAGTATTACATTTCATGACGCACTCTACTCAGCTCTACTTCAAGCAGCCTACTGCGCATGCTCTATTAAACTCATAGCTATACAGCTGAACTAGTAATAACTAAATAATTACTTGTTCATATCATTACATCTCCCTTTCTTAAAGTAAATGTATTATACCTTTATAAAGACAACAGATGTATATATTTAACTCTAAAACTTTTACACTTACTCAAAACAGTTACTTGAACAGTTACACTTCAATATTCAACTCCAGTGTTTAACTAAAATACTTCCAGAGAGAGTAAACGCATAACTTTACAACTAAGCAGAATCATTCTAAATCTGTTCAATAAGTCTCTCTGGTGGTTTCACAATTCTTGAAGATCTTTTAAAGAATTGTTCTTGCACAGAAGCTGGTGCCTCAGATGCCTCTGAGTGTTGCAGTTGCTCAGCAGCATCATCAGTCCTCTGATCTGCTTTGGCTGGTCCCATAATATCTCGCCGATTCCGTCTCAAAATTGCACCATCTTCAGTCTGAACACTGTATGACCTTGGTTGAACTTCTTTGAGAACAGTTGCTTTCTGTACCCATGTGTTTGTTTTGTCTTTAAGTCTTACAGGGTCGTTGGTGTGTAGTTCAGGTAAGTTCTGTGTTCCTCTGTCGT
Source organism: Alosa pseudoharengus (assembly GCF_046254945.1). Lineage (NCBI taxonomy): Eukaryota > Metazoa > Chordata > Actinopteri > Clupeiformes > Clupeidae > Alosa > Alosa pseudoharengus. The sequence continues at coordinate 6,045,902 of NW_027468609.1, read as the reverse complement.
AGTAGAACTTCTGCTTTGTCTTCTGTTGTTCTTTAAATCTCTTTACCTTCTCTCCCTCCTTCGGTTTCAGTAGATTTTCCTGAATGGGCAGATTTGACCTCAGCCGACGTCTCATGAGGAGTTGTGCTGGCGACATACCACACTCCAGTGGTGTCGTGCGGTACACGAGAAGACTCTGGTAGAAGTCAGCTCCACTGTCCTTTGCTTTGTATAGCAGCCTCTTCACTGTCTGAACTGATTTTTCAACTAACCCATTCGACTGTGGGTAGTGAGGACTTGATGTTGTGTGTACAAAGTTCCATTCTTCAGCAAAGTTCTTAAAACTTGCAGTGGAAAATTGAGGTCCATTGTCTGAGAAAACCTCACTTGGTACACCATGTCTGGAGAATATTGCCTTCATAGATGTTATCACAGCCTCTGCTGTAGTAGTATGCAGTCTACAGACCTCTGGATAAAGGGAATAGTAGTCTGTCACCACAATGTAGTCTTTTCCTGCACAAACAAACAGGTCAGCACCCACCTTCTGATATGGTCTGTCTGGCACTGGGTGTGGCTTAAGTGGCTCAGCAGGATTACTTGCTTGATATCTCAGACATGTTGGGCAGTCTGACACTTCATTTGCAACATCTTGATTTATTCGCGGCCAGTACATCACCTCACGTGCCCTTTTCCTACATTTTTCAATCCCAAGATGCCCTGTGTGTATCTTCTTGAGCATTTCTCTTCGCAGACTTTTTGGGATTACAATCTTGCTGCCTTTGTAGATGATGTCTCCCACCACCGACAGCTCTGCCCTGCAGTTCCAGTACTCTGTGATTTCAGGTGAACAACCTTGTTTAGTGTTGGGCCATCCATCTATAATGATTTTACTCAGTCTTTTCAAAGTTTCATCTTTGCTTGTCTCTGTTTTTATGAGCTCCATCTTCACATCCGCCACCGGCAGCGCACTTGTGATCATGTCCACATAAGCATCCACGTCTTCCTTTATTTTGGTGTCCGCCTGCTCCTTCGGGTCAACTGCTCTTGACAACGTGTCCGCTGTGTACATCAGCTTACCTGGCGTATACATCACGGTCAAGGAGTAGCGTTGCAGTCGGATCATCATTCTCTGAATTCTCAGTGGGCAGTCATTTAGTGACTTTTGAAACAATGCAATCAATGGCTTGTGGTCGGTTTCAACACTAATTTCCTGTCCTGACACAAACTGGTGAAATCGTTCACAGGCATATGTTATGCTTAACAGTTCTTTTTCGATCTGAGCATAACGCGTCTCCGCGTCTGTCATTGAGCGTGATGCGTATGCGATTGGTTGCCAGTCATCATACTTCTGTAAAAGTACAGCTCCAAGCCCACTCTGTGACGCATCAGATGAAATCTTGATGGGTTTTGTTGGGTCATAAAACTTCAGCATTGGTTCCCTTGTAAGCTCTGTCTTTAGGTCTGTCCATGCTTTTTCATGTTCATGATTCCACTCCCATTCTGTTTTCTTCTCTGTTAGTTGTCTCAGTGGTGCCATCCGTTCAGAGAGGTTGGGTATGAACTTCCCCATGTAGTTGATCATCCCATTAAATCTCTGTATGTCCTTCTTGCATTGTGGCCTTGGCATATTTTCAATGGCAGACACTTTTCTGGGATCTGGCCTGATACCCTCACTGCTAAGGATATCTCCCACAAATGTCAGTTCTCTTACCCCAAGCTGGCATTTCTCTTTATTCAGTTTCAAATTCACCTTTCTTGTTGCTTCCAAAACATTCTTCAGTCTTACATCATGTTCGGCTTTCGTACTTCCCCATACAATGATGTCATACATGGATGTGTCCACTCCTTCCAAGTGTTCGTAGATCATGTGAATTGTCTTATGATATACTTCAGGCGCTGAAGCTATCCCAAATGGTAAACGAAGAAACCTATATCTTCCAAATGGACTGTTGAACGTGCACAACTTTGAGCTTGCATCGTCCAGCTTCAGTTGCCAAAATCCAGATGAAGCATCTAGCTTGCTGAAGTACTTTGCATTTGCAAACTGTGACATAATCTCTTCTCTAGTGGGGAGCTTGAAATGTTCTCTCTTTATTGCTCTGTTCAGATTTCTTGGATCCATACAGACTCTAGGCTTTCCATTCCTTTTGTCCACAATGACCAGTGAACTCACCCAGTCGGTTGGCTCGTCAATCTTTTCAATCACCATCAGGCTTTCCATCCTGTCCAACTCAGCTTTCAATGGCTTTTGAAGAGCAAACGGCACTTTTCGACATGGATTAATGACTGGTGGCACATTTTTATCCACTCTAATTGTGTGCTCTCCAGGAAGACAGCCTAGACCCTGGAATAGGTCGCTGTATTCTTTCATCAGGTCATCATAATCTGTGTCTTCTTCACTTTCTATCACTAGCACTCTCTTTACTAGGTTCAGTCTCTCACAAGCAGATAAACCTAGTATGGCCTGTACATCTCTGGGTACTACAATGAATGCAAGTGTATGCTCTCTGTCCTTGTGTGTCACTTTCACAATGCATTTTCCTTTAACAGGTATAGCAGCTCCTGAGTATCCTTTTACTTTCACTGTCGTTGCATGTAATTTAGGTCTGGGTCTAATTTTGTTGTACACAGCCTCTGACATCACATTTGCTTGAGCTCCAGTGTCTAATTTCATTGCAATGTGCGTATTATTTAATTTCAATGTGAGCATCCAGTCTTTTTTCTCTGTGTTCTGTTCTGTCACTACATCCACATAGAATTCCTCAGAGTCACTCTCATTCACCGTATGAACTTTGCTCTGTTGTGTTTGATCCTTACAATGCCGTGCATAATGATTCTTTTTGTTGCAGTTGTGACATACTTTACCAAATGCTGGACATCTTTTGGGAGGATGCTGCGTGCCACATCGACCACATGTCTTTCCTAGCTTGTCTCTGTTCACCGGTGTCGTTTCACTTCTCACGTCGGGAGCGGCACTCTTCTTTTTGACTGCTCTGTGTGCATCTCTTCTTACGGCATCTACGTTGCAGCTTTCACTGAACAGCTCTTTTGCTTGTGTTTTCACCGTCTCTGCAGCCCTGCACATTCTAACTGCTTTTTCTAGGTCCAAATCTTGTTCCCTCAACAGCCTTTCTCTTAGACTACTATCTGGAATTCCACACACAAGTCTGTCCTTTATCAACGAGTCCGTTAGCTCTCCGAATTCGCACGTCTTGCTTCTGTTCCTTAGCTCAGTAACATAATGATCAACAGTCTCTCCCGTTTTCTGCACACACGTGAAAAATCGGTGTCTCTCGAACGTCACGTTTCTTTTAGGAATACAGTAGGCCTCTAACTTCTCTAGTATTTTATCCAACTTCATTTGATCCCCTTCTGCATGGAACTGAAAGTTGTTATAAACTTCTAACGCTTCGTCACCCACGACATGCAAGAATACTGACGCTTTCATTTTAGCACTCTTCTCGTCAGCACCAATTGCTGCTAAATACAACTGGAAACGTTGCTTAAATCTTATCCAATTTTCAGCCACATTACCTGTCAGCTGTAGGTTGGGTGGTGGTTGTAAAGCTTGCATTTTCAATTCGTTATGTCTGTTTTTTTTGTTTTTTTTCTCTCTCTCGGAAAACAGGCTAACAATGTTCACTCAATGGGTTGACGTTAATTCGCTATGGCTTCTCACCATGCTAGCTTCCCGAAGTTGTGGCTACACCGTAATATTCCTCTCAAACTCGCCCTTTCTCTTCAAGTCCATCTTCTGACACCATGTTTTGTTATGAATGTGTGGGTCCTCGAATAAACACACTTAACGTACTTGAAAGAGAATGGTCTTTATGTAGTAGGTTTCAGTATTACATTTCATGACGCACTCTACTCAGCTCTACTTCAAGCAGCCTACTGCGCATGCTCTATTAAACTCATAGCTATACAGCTGAACTAGTAATAACTAAATAATTACTTGTTCATATCATTACAGCATGTAGACTGCAATTTGTTCAATAATTATTGCCCAGATGTAGGATAGGTTACCCGAAATGCGCTAATTAAAGCCCACAGCATATATTACCACCAAAGCGTGTTGAGTCCTAATAATAATAGCGGCTTATTGTTACGTGGTAGCAAATCATGTTATTAAAGAAATAGACGTAATGTAGGAATGCACACAGATATTGCAACAGGTAATGGTGTAGGCCTATCTGACAAAGACCTGAGTGGTTGGAACGTCGTGCTTACACTGGGCGCAAAGAAGACTATCCTCACATTTTTCCCTTTGCAACTTTCAAAGAAATCCCATGAACACGGGAAGGCCTAGGGTAGCCTATACTGTACATCAGATTGCCTAAAGATTAGGCCCCTCTGCATAGCATTCAGTGATTTGCATGCAGTAATTTCAACACTGACCTTGATCTAGCCTAGTTTGGCTATTTAAAGCTACTTTATTGCCAAAACACAACACAATGTAAATTAACTATAACAAACAATAAAGGATTTAATCCCACAAAGTAGGCCTACTATTTTACTGACTATAAAAAATAATAATTATGTAGTAAGTTTAGACGTTTAGAACCCAGAATTGACCTGCACACTGTAAAAAAGTGCACCTAATTCAACACAAATGACTCAATACACTTGGAGGAGGTATAAGTCCTTTCTTTTCCAGATATCTTAGGATTTCGCCTTAGTATCGTTTCAGTATCGAGCATCGTGATATTTATTGCAGGTATCGTATCGAAGTCATAATTTTGGTATCGTGACAACACTAGTTTTGGCCTGATGCACCACCCTCCACCTATCTACTAATCACGAAGTCAGTAGTGTTTCGGCATCCGGGTTGCCAGCTCTGCCAGTCAGGGGGGAGGGGGAGGGGATACACCACTCTACAGTAATTTGAAAGTGATTTCCGTACCAGTTTTGGCCACAATCTTACATACGGTTCCTTTAACTAGCTGACTAACAAAGGGAGCTTGTCACTAGCTTTCAGTGGCTTAGATGCTAGAGAATGCATGAGATAACCAGTTATATATCTGACTTTACAAAAGAAAAAGGTAGGTGACTTGCAAATTTGTGTCTGAAGTAACCTAATGTCAACACTGTGCTTCAGCATGAATCTATCGCGCACTAAATTAACCTCAATTGTATTGTATATGACATAAGCTTAATTTAGAACCTGTTAACGAACAGTGTTCCTACATCGGCACACAACCCCCTCCCCACCTCCCCCCAACATTCAAAATCAATTGTATGCATCATATTGCTATGTAGCATAGTCATATTATACACCATTTGAAAGCTTGGACTCTTGGAAATCCAAAAATGACCAGTGTACAATCTGTATAGTGCTTTACATTGTCAGATTAATCATACTACGGTATGTCTTAATTAAATTGAATCAAAAAGCCCTCCTCCGACTCCGCTTTTGATGCTACCCTGACCTCTGGCTGCAGTGTAGCTGCAGCACAATAAGTAGATGCAACATATTGGGTACTGAAATATTCACAAGAATCCATAGAAATTGAATCATCATGTTGTTTTATCCAATATTAGTTGTGCAGATGTATAGTCTATCTTATACACAACCATTGAACCAACAAAGTAAATGCAAAAATAGAGACTTTTGTGTAATTATTCCATATTTTGTGTAGTCATTCTATATCAGAACACCTGACATACAATCCAAATAGTCTACAAGAAACCTCAGAGTGTTACCTTTCCAACTAAGAGACCAAGATTATGATTGTACACCAAGAGGTTGCTACACAGTAAGGCTTTTATTGCCAGTATGCATTTTGGGTAACCAAAAGTCCTATGGGGAGTTTCCATAGGGCATTTTATAAAACGCATGAGCATACCTTGGTAAATAATGGTCTAACATACTAATTTTTCATTCTATATTAATCTACTTTTTCACAAAGTTTCCTGGTGCTAAGTATAAATATACAAGTATATATACTCTTTTGATCCCGTGAGGGAAATTTGGTCTCTGCATTTATCCCAATCCGTGAATTAGTGAAACATATTCAGTGAACACACAGTGAGGTGAAGCACACACTAATCCTGACGCAGTGAGCTGCCTTAGGTGCCTTGCTCAAGAGCACTACTTCAGCCGTTCCTACTGGTCGGGGTTCGAACCGGCAACCCTCCGGTTCCAAGTCCGAAGCGCTAACCAGTAGGCCACGGCTGCCCAGGGCTCAGTTGTGTTTCTAAGTCCACTCAAGTGACCTAGAGGGCTGAATAGTGGTCAGTTTAGAGATGCTTGCAATCGGGCAGGAAGAAAAACTATATTCTAGCCTCTGTAGCCCTGTGTCAGTACACACAGTTATTCTGATGGTCTCTACTGAAACGACTGTGTCTGAGCTTTCCAAAGAGGTCAAGCATTTGATGGTAGGCCAAACTGGGTGAGAACAGTGGCCTCTAGAGTAGGAACAGTGCGATTTCGGGGGGAAAGCCGAGAGATGGCCCGTACTTAAGAATGGTATACTATTTAGGTGGATAAACGCAATTTAGAGGTGGATAAACACAGAGGTGCATAAACGGTGTTTACGTGCGTTTAGCCTCCACTACATCCACTGTGTCAAGTAATTAGTGGTAGTGGTACTCTCAACATTTTAATCTAGGTCAATTGTATGATATTGTATATTGGGGCCACATTTGACACAATATATATAGCCAAAGGTCTGAACTGGAGAAAATGGTTACTCAAATAAAATATGTTATTGTCAATTCTCCTATTTTCTGGGATATTAAATACATATCATATATAAACTAGAGAATGTAATTCCAGGGAATTACAAGTGCATGAAAATGACGCTAGGACAGACATGGTGGTTGCACAGCTTAATAAAAGTTGATAGTTTAAAAGTAGACAGTTTAAAAGTTGAATGTAGATTAGGAGTTGATCACACTAGTTGACTGAAAAGCCCAGGCTGCCAAACAGTTGTGGGCAGAGGACACAATTGGCGGGAGTCATAGCTGATGATGACAGTTGGATTGGCTGAACAGTTAAATAGTTGGATAGTTTAAATGGTTCAAATATTTCATAGGGAATTATTGTAGTGAGGACTTTTATTTTGAAACAGCTTTGGGCAGAGGAAACAGTTGACGGGAGTCAAAGTTGATGACAACTGACTGTTGCTAGAGTAGTTATGGTGGTTGCTATGCTGGTTGCTAGGTTAATGATGTTGGTTGCTAGGTTTTAATGGAATGTGGTTGCTAGGCTGTTGCTAGGGTACTTGAAGTCGTTGCTAGGTTGTTGCTAGGGTGTCCATGGTGGCTACTATCAGAAATAAAGGAGTTACTACAGTGGTTTGCTTGTATAATCATCTTGGTTGCTATGGAAACTGACATAGATGCTTAATTTCAATGGTTGCTAAATTGGTTGCTAGGTAGGTGGTGGTTTAATATAGTAGGCTAGAGGTATAGTTGATGATAACTGACAGTTGGAATAGTTGAACAGTTAAATAGTTGGATAGTTTAAATGGTTAAATTATTTAATAGGGAATTATTGTAGTGGAGACTTTTATTTTTAAACAGTTGTGGGCAGAGGAAACAGTTGAACAGGATCTGTAGTCTTAAGAGAGCCAGATTGTATGCTTAAAGCCTGAGACAGACAGTTGCTGGAGGTGGCCGGAACCATATGGCTCTGGCCGGAATACTTGGCATAGGATTCTAAGAGCCCTATTGTGATGCCATAATTGCCAGTGTTAAGTCTATGGGGAAAATTTTAATAGTTTTTAATTAATAGTTCAAAAAGTATAAAAGTTACAAATATGAAAAATACATTCCCCACCTGTCCTAAGTAAGACCTACGTAACACAGTTTGAATGAAGTTTCTACATTAAACGGTTGAAGCCGCATTAAACGCAGAAAAAGCGTTAGAAGAAGAATAATAAGAAGAAATCGGATAACAGTAGATTGCATTTTCATGCACTCTAATAAACATTAGAAGGGCTGACACTAGCATGCATTTGTTAGGTTGATCTTGTTGTATTAGGCCTACACATATTTCACATGAAGATGATCATACGCCACTGGCGCGCTCACTCAAGGCGCGCTCACTCAAGTACTTTATGAAGTGTTTTGGGTGCGAGTTAAAAATGTCAATCTAGAAGTGGAGGAAACCGCACTCTCTTGTATGTTACTTTTAAAAGGATTTATTGCACCATGCCCTTAACTACAGACGCGTTTCAGCGTCAAGCCGTCTTCAGTGTGAGTATTAAATTGTCCTCTGAAATTAATAAACATTAATTTCCATTTCTTTATTTAGAATGAAAACCGAGTGATCGGACGCAAGGAAAGAAATGTAACACCAACCGGAACCAGTATGAAATATAGCCGCAAGCGGCAATGGCGGGCCCGAGCACCTCCGGTCCGCTACCCGTGACATTTCGGAATCCAACAAAGCACCGACGCGGTGCGTTTGTGAAATGTACATATTTGATGCGTGTGCTATTTGTTGTTGCATGTTATTTTCTGGCACATTTTCTTGCTTGGCCAGGTGGTGGCGCTATGCCAGGCAGGCCCATTGGGTGTCTGGATATCATCATAATCATAATATCTATTAACCTGAGAAGTTTCAGACCATTCTTTCAAAGCATAGAACATTTCTTGCACATTTCCTGCTTGGCCAGATGGTGGCGCTAGACATGTGAATTACACATGTGAATATCATCACAATAATATCCAATATTTTGTGTCAGATTAATCAGTTAAGGCATTGTCCATTTCTGGCACATTTCCTGCTTGGCCAGGTGGTGGCGCTATGCCAGTCAGGCCAATTGGGTTCCTGGATATTCTCATAATCAAACTATCTATTCACCTGAGAAGTTTCAGACTGTTCATTCAATGCACTGTGACTTTATGACATTTCCTGTTTATGTGGCGAGATATTAAATATTACAACATATCAAAAATCCCTTCACAATTTAACATCAGCGACATCTTAGCATCTTGTTTGCCCAATTTCACATGAATCTGACAAACCGTCTAGGATGAGTATGTTAAAATTGATCATGTGACATCAGTGTTATTGTCATTCTTTCTGTTGCCAGTGGGTGGCGCTATGCCAAATATGGATTATGGGCTTGTGAATATCGTCATTACCATGGTATTCAATAACCTGTGAAATTTAAAACATTTCAAGCGATGCATGGTGAATTATAACACATATATTGTTTATGTGGAAGGGTATTAAAATTCATAGTTTCGCCATTTCTTCAAATTACAACATATCAAAAAAAGCTTCACAATTTAGAATCAGGAGCACCTTGTAATAATACCAACTTTGTATACCAACTTTGATATGAATCGGATCAACCGTCAAGGAGTCAGGAGTACGTCAAAATTTATCATGTCCACAATGCACAAAATCATAATTACCTCACTTCCTGTGGGTGTGGCTAATGGCATGTTAATACAAAAGTTGCTTGTTTTTGGGAGTTACATACACCCACCAAATGTGGTGTGTGTATCTAAACTAACAGTTACATAAGGGGGCGCTATGGAGTTCCTAGGCCACGCCCAGTGTCAAGCCTTTTTCTGTGTGTATTCACGGTACCTCTTGATGTGTGTGTCAAATTTCATGCATTTTCACACATGGGAAGCACCTCTTTTGGCATCACAATTCATCATATATTAGTCCACACAAAATCCCAATGGCATGTTAATACAATAGTTTTTTTGTTTTTGGGAGTTACATACACCCACCAAATTTGGTGTGTCTAGTTGAAAGTATATGCCATAAGGGGGCGCTAGCGAGTCCCTGGGTCACGCCCGGGGCCTAGCTCTCTTACCTAACTGCTTCGTGTGACACCTGATGTGTGTGCCAAATTTCAAGACTTTTCACCCATCTTAACCACCTCAAAAAAGGAGAACGCTCTGAGACGAAGTTAAAATCGTTATAATAATAATCCTTACAAAAACAAAAGGGCCTTGCACCCTTCGGTGCTCGGGCCCTAATAATAATAATCTTTCCAAAAACAACAGGGCTTCGCACCTCTCGGTGCGCAAGGCCGTCCCGGCCCTAATAATAATCTTTACAAAAACAATAGGGCTTCGGCCTTGCGCACCGTCGGTGCTCGGGCCCTAATTACAGGGTCCCAACCTTCCTGTCTTAAGTGCAGTTTAGGGACACTGTTCCAGTTCCTGAAATACCTGGCCTGGACGAGTGTGTGCACTGCCCCTTGTTTGCGCAATTTAATATTGTTTTATTTACTGTTCTAAATAAAGTTTTGTACCAAACAAAGTAGTGGGACATCTGTGTGTGTGGGGGGGGGGTACAGTAAGGGTTTTGTACTGAAAATTACGGCAATGATAAAGAGACTTGCCGTAAAGCTACTGTTAAGGATAAGATACGGTAACGCTACTGTTAAGGATAAGATACGGTAAAGCTACTGTTAAGGATAAGATACGGTAAGAGCTCAAGAGCTCCATTTTAAAACAGGCCAGATAGAGTATCTTAAGAGGCATTGGGTTGGGGAAGCCTTTGAAGCAACACTTACATCCAGGAGCAGAGGGGTGGGCATTTTAACAAACAAAAGGCTATCTTTCAAATTAATCTCACAACATCCAGATAAATATGGCCGATACTTAGTAGTTAGGTGCGAATTGTTCGGAGAGATATATACTCTTATCAATATATATAAACCTCCTATCTCTGATATGTCTTTTCTGAGCAAGATACAGACTGTCTTGGATAGTGCACCAACCGGGGTTATCATATTCGGAGGAGATCTGAACAATATCTTTAGCTCAAAGGACAGTTCAAATAAACTTCTTAATTTCTTATCTATTAATGATCTTCAGGACGTATGGAGGACATTACATCCTAATACAATAGATTACACACACTTCTCACATGCACAAAATAGCTATAGTCGAATTGATTATTTGTTTATTTCGGGGACTGAATTAGACAGAGTGGTAACAAGTGAAATCCATGATATTGTAATATCTGATCATGCTATAGTGACATGTGTGCTGTCCCCAAAAGAAAACATAATGTCTCACAGGATCTGGAGAATGAACAGGAAGTATTTAATGGACACTGACTTTCTGAAATATGTCAATAACCACATAGATCTATTTATAGAAACGAATGTAAAAAGTGGGGATCCACAGGACAGACCGGGTATTAACATAGTTTGGGATACTTTTAAGGCATACCTAAGAGGAATTATGATCGGCTATGCGTCAAAAAAGAAAGCAGAATTTGATAAGGAATTAGATAAAGTGAGAGAAGAGATTAAATTACTCCAGAGAGCACATAAGACCCAAACAAATAGTAAAATTTATAAAGAACTACATGAAGCTAAATTAAAACTGGACAGCCTATTAATTAAGAAAGCAGAGGACTTCAAGCTTAATTCTAAAAAAATTAATTATATAGCTGCCAACAAATCAGGCAAACATTTGACCTCTTTAATAAAGAAAGTTTTAAAAAGACAGCCTATAGTTCTAAGAGATGAAACCTCAAACAAAGCCCACACGAGTAATCAGGCCATAAATAATGAATTTAGATCATTTTATGAAAAATTATATACGTCAGAAATAAAAGACCAGGACTCTCTTCCTTTTTTAAATTCAATAAACCTCAAACGTCTTTCTCCTGAGCAAATCGAAGATCTTAACAAGGATATAACCAACATAGAAATACAATCTGCCTTAAAAAACTTTCCACTTAAAAAAGCTCCGGGAATGGACGGCTTTCCTATAGAATTTTATACCACATTCTGGCCTAAATTTCATTCCTTATTCACAGAAGTAGTTATCGCAGCGCAAAAAAACAATAGCCTCCCTGAAACAATGTACCAAGCGATTATATCGGTCATACCAAAACCGGGTAAGACCTGCGAAACACCGTCTGATTATAGGCCAATAAGCTTAATAAACTGTGACAAGAAGATCGATCATTACTAAAATCTTGAATAATAGACTGGTACAGATTCTACCAAGCTTAATCCATTATGACCAAGCTGGTTTTATACAGCATAGGGATTTAAGAACTAATACCAGAACATGCATCTCCCTCACTCAATATGCAAAGAAACACAAAAAAGATTTAACTTTAATGGCTATTGACGCAGAAAAGGCCTTTGATAGACTAGAATGGTCTTACTTGTTTAGGGTGTTGGAGGTATATAACTTTCCAGTAAATTTCAGGAATATGATTAGAACCCTGTACAGGTCTCCTAAAGCATATGTACATACAAATGGAATTCTATCAGAACCTTTTTCATTAACTAGAGGCACTGCCCAAGGATGTCCTCTCTCACCATCATTGTTCGCATTGGCAATTGAACCCTTGGCTCAAAAAATTAGAGAGACAAAAGAGATAAGAGGTATTGAGATAGGTAAAAAACACTTTAAGTTAAGCTTATTTGCGGATGATCTATTACTATATTTAAGCAATGCAATCACCTCAGTTCCACACGTAATGAAAATAATTACAAACTTTTCAGAGATCTCAGGTTATAAAATGAACATGGCAAAAACGGAGCTGTTGGCAATAGATTCTTCCAAAAAGGACTTGGAAAAATTCACACAATTTCGGATACAGAAAAAAAATATAAAATATCTTGGAACTTATATTAGCCATGACAAGACCCAGCTGTATAAAGATAACTATCTTCCACTTGTGAAAGACTTTAAGAAAGATGTTAGGAAGTGGCAAGATTTGAAGATTAATTTAATAGGAAGAATAAACCTCTTCAAGATGATGTGGCTACCGAAATTCTTATTTAAATTTCAAAATATTCCTATAACGCCTCCTAAAACCTTTTTTAAAGAGGTAAATTCGATAATTTCTTCGTTCATTTGGTCAAATAAGGCATGTAGATTGAAAAGGAAAGTTTTGTATCACCCAAGAGCAGAAGGGGGTCTTAATCTCCCTAATTTAGAGTTTTATCATGTAGCAGCTCAGACATTTTATATTGATCGTATAATAAATAAGACAAATGAAGATCCATGGGTAGACATAGAAAACAATCAAGTACAATGCAACAGTTTACTGTTAGCACTTTTTTCCAAAGACAACATTAAATCAACAAACTTTGTTATTAATAGTACATTAAAGGCATGGAATAAAATAAAATAAATTCTCCATCAAGAAATAGGGCTTCCCAGGCATATACAAATATGGAACAACCCATCAATAAATATACAGAGCACCCAGCTATACTGGGAAACATGGATAAAAGCTGGAATCCAGCGGTTGTCAGATGTCACAAATTACAACTCTGTTGCACCATTCAGTGAATTAAAAAGTAAATTTAACCTAAAAGACACAGAAATATTTAGGTACATGCAACTGAAGAACTGGATGACTAGGAATTTCGACTTGGGAAAGGAAATCAGCCCTGAAATGGCTAAGATCAAAGTAACAAAAAGAAGAAATTGATCGGCTCTATGTACAATTTATTGATAAGCATGGAAAGCAGTGATGTATTACTACAAAGTATATACAATAAATGGACTGAAGACCTAGGAGTTGATGTTACAGAAAAATGGAAAGAATGCTTGTCACTAACATACAAATTAACTACTAATGAAAATCTGCGATTAATACAGTTTAAAATAATGACAAGGATATATTATACGAGAGATAAAATAAGCAAGTTTGATAACACATCATCAGATAGATGTTTAAAATGTAACCTGTATGGTGATTCCCTCCTGCATGCCTTTTGGTACTGTAAAGGAATTAAGAAGGTGTGGGAGACCATAGAGATTTGGTTATCTAAGTATACCAACAGAAAAATCTTATTTTCTCCAAGAATGTGTATTTTTCAGGATATAGAGGGAATAAGATATCCTACTAGCTGGCAGACACTTTTTTCCTCTCTTATCTTTAAAAAACTAATATTGCAAAATTGGAAAAATAAGGAAGCTCCTTCAATAGATAACTGGAAGGCCTTAATGAAGTATTACCTGTGTATTGAAAGATCAATGTCAGAGGACACAAATAAAAAGACACAATTTGATAGCCAATGGAGCCAAATTTATAATGCCCTCTAAAATGTATCTTTAGAACCCCTCTATGTTTTTTTGTTTTTGTTGTTGTTGTTGTCGCCGTTGTTGTTGTTGTTGTGGGTGAGTGAATGTGGACCATGTGTGGGGTGTATGGGTTAATAGGGGCGGGTGGGTGGGGGGAAGGGAGGTGGGTGGGTAGGACTGGGTCGGCATAATCAATAATAAATACTAAAAAGTATTGAAGGAAGCATATTGTGTAAAAGTAGAGATGAAATACTGTTTTGATGAAATTCTGAAACTGTCCTTTTTTTTCCATTGAGTTTGTTTTTACCTTTTTTGATGTACTTCCTGGTACCTAATTATGAAGACTCACAGAAATTAATAATAAAAAAAAATTATAAAAAAAAAAAAAAAAAGGATAAGATACGGTAAAGCTACTGTTAAGGATAAGATACGGTAACACTACTGTTAAGGATAAGATACGGTAACGCTACTGTTAAGGATAAGATACGGTAAAGCTACTGTTAAGGATAAGATACGGTAAAGCTACTGTTAAGGATAAGATACGGTAAAGCTACTGTTAAGGATAAGATACGGTAACGCTACTGTTAAGGATAAGATACGGTAACTAACTGGCAACACTGATAATATTACCATAAAACTAAGTCTCAGTAGGGGCATACTGTCGGTGCACATTGTTAGGGCACCATACTGCTAAAGACACATACAATTGCATTACTGTAACACGGGGGGGGGGGGGGGGGGCGGCGGTTGTTAAGATTGTCTTGGTAGTGTATAGGTCTAATTGAGTGCCTGTCACTTTAAAGCAACACCAAAGAGTTTTTTGTACCTTAAAAATGTTTCCATCGTTTCAGTGGTTCATCAACTCGTAACAGGGTGAACGGCACTTCTGCATTCGTTTCGCGGCCCTCTATCGGCTATAACCGGACTATGTAAGTTTGCCAGATCAGGTAGCGGATCTGTAGTTCGATGGAATGGCTAGGCAATCAAGGACATGGGTAGATAGATGGAGAAGAAATCAAAAATAATAAATAAAAAGTTCTATGGAGATGTGCAAAAGATGGAGAAAGTCAGATGTGTGTTTGTGTGTGTGTGTTTTTTGACGTGTGATGAAATAAGAAAATAAATAAAAGGTCTGTAGCATAGGGAGAGGGATGTAAAAGTGCTAAAAGTCATGTAGGTGTGTGTGTGGGGGGGGGGGGGGGTCATGAGTGCTGAGGAGTGAATGAGTGCAAAGTCAGTATAGTGTGAGTTCAGAGTTGGGAAATGTTTGAGAGCGCTGAGGAGTGAATGTGTGCAAAGTCAGTATAGTGTGAGTTCAGAGTTGGGAAATGTTTGAGAGTGCTGAGGAGTGAATGTGTGCAAAGTCAGTATAGTGTGAGTTCAGAGTTGGGAAATGTTTGAGAGTGCTGAGGAGTGAATGTGTGCAAAGTCAGTATAGTTGTTGTCAGGACATTGTTATTTGCAAAGCCGGTGCTGAATAAACAAATACTGCGTGCGACAGAGGAAAAGTTCTTTGGTGTTGCACCTGTAGTCAGATTTTAGGGATTTTTGTTACACATAATACATTTTCATTGTGCAATCATCACATTTCTTGCTTAAGATACTGAATTTTGTTTGTATTTAAAAACAAATACCCACGTACAGTATGTGTGGACCACACCAATAGAATGATAATCATACGTCACAGTGAAATCTTTTTTGATGGTGTAAATCCTTAATTTCCGTTTCACATCCATCACAGTCATCACAGACTGGTGGAGACGCAACCTTCTCATGTCATCATAGATGATCGTAGATGTTTGTCTTTTGTCTTGTCAGAGGGGTATGCACCTCCCTGGTCTGGGTACCAGCGTACACAGCTTGCCTAGTCATATGTATTCTTTTTATTTTTATAATTATATTATTGTTTGTTTGCTCTTTTATTCTAGGCTGCCTGTAGCACTAACTTTGGCTTATTTACAGCTTTTTGTCTGTCAATTAATGAACATTGTCCATATCAAATAAACAAATAAAAAAAATGATTTAATATGATTATCCTATTGTATTGTAAACATTAATACATTAATGTATTGTAAACATTGTCTGGAGTATAAATAGAAGTAATTGTACTGTGTCATCCATCAGGATCGGTCAGGATATTTACTTTCTCTCTCTCTTTCTGCTTTGTTCTACCAACCCCACCTCCCCTTCCTTAACACAGAAACTAGTTATATTGCCATCGGGACCAGGCCAACGTTCTTCCCATGTGCTCCTTCTGCAGTTCTACTTTAACGGCACCGACAATCAAAAAATCCAGTGGA
Organism: Alosa pseudoharengus; assembly: GCF_046254945.1. NCBI lineage: Eukaryota > Metazoa > Chordata > Actinopteri > Clupeiformes > Clupeidae > Alosa > Alosa pseudoharengus. The sequence goes on along the minus strand of NW_027468609.1, from coordinate 6,029,637 downwards.
AACTAGATGGCAGAAGTGTGTAGGCCAATCGGCCCACCAGCTTTTTCTACTTTGTCACAGAGTTTGACAGGTACGATCTTTCAAAACGGCATGTTATTTCTCATAGACATTTGACGACCGGAAGTTGGATGGATACGGAAGTTACGGAGGCGGGACTTATTCTGGAGAGGTCTATTGAGATGGGGTCTGGGAACTAGACATTCATTTTCTCCTATTTGAAATGTGGTTTACGAATGCCCAGAGCTGTTGATTGGGCGCTACGAATGTCTATCAAATGCGTCTGTACATAGCTCATAACGGCTTTGGTGTGTCGTCATCGTCTTGCTGCCCTCCCTCCGTTCTGTGATTGGTTCCTTCGTTGAGGTGAAAACTAGTGGTGCATTCAGGGCACTTCGGAATGACAAGGACCGCCCCCATGGCTACTTTGTTTTTCCGACAGCAAGTGTTCATGTAGCGTCATGAGACCCTCCTGATCTCGCGAGCTTCAGGGTTTCACTCGCAGATCAGTCTGGGAACTTTTCGTTAAAGAGAATTTGGAGCAGTTCACCAAACGAACGTCCAATCAGCGTTAGCTTTGAGGCGGGTTGAGGTGTGACGCAACGAACATGACGGCATCCACAGATGAGATGAGCATAGCTATCGCGCAAGTTTTATTCAAATTAGAAAGTATTCCTGGGTAAGCTGTGAAGCTATGAGTCTCAGCCATGCAGCTGGGAGGAATGAACGACACAGACATCCTCCACGGCCGATTCCATAATGGAGGAATATAATGGAGGAATATACTTTCTTCAGTGTAGGGCCTACCGTGAAAACTTGATGGGAATTGTGGTTCATGTCACATACAAATGGTAAGTTAAAACATCTTAACGTTAGTTACGTTACCTAACTTAATTGTATGTTAAACAAAGGCATTAGAAGAACACTTTGTTCATCTAATTGGTTGATTTGGCCCGTCGATAACCAACAAAGGTGGTGATAGACAGATGGTTTATCCAATCAGCTAACCAGTATTTCCGCCCCTTCCCAAAAGTTCTTCAATGAAAAGTCCCCAGATGGATATGCGGAGCAAATCCATCTGGCGGAGTCAGGTTAGTGTTCATGTGCTTTGCCGTCGGAATGTGTGACAAACACGATGCCACAACAAAGGTTAAAACATACACTCACTAATCCTAAACAAACAACTGTATTTGCTTAAAATATAGTGTAAGACGCTCGTGAAAGAAAGATATGCAGCTTTCAAGTGACAAAAACTGCAAATTCCCAAGTTCACATTAAAACTGTTGGACATGAAAGGCCACATGGACTACAAACGAACTAGCCTACAACGTGACGACAAAAGTGATGACGAGCCCCTAACTGGGCAACTCTGTTAGCAAAATCTATCCCGTTTCCGACCTCTGACTCACACATTACGTGATGTGAATGACGCGGAATGATATTTTCACTCGGAGAAAGGTTTTTCCGAAGCCAATGAACGCAAGGAAAGTCCATAGAATCCAGGCTGCCTAGCAGCGTGAATAAAATCGCGCGCGTAAGGCAACATGGGAAAACCCAGGCTACCTAGCAAGAGGGATGCCCCTCTTTAAGACATTCGTGAGGGAACCCTTGCAATCCTAGTTAAAAGGCTGCTAATGTGTGATGTGTGGATGCCATTCATAACGTTTTTTACGTAGTTAGTTAAAATAAAGGTTCGTACTTCTTGGGACAACCACTTTTGAGTCTTGGAAAACACTTTCCCATTTACATCGGGATTTTGCAAACATTCAGTGTCAGCGTCAATAAAATGAGCCCTGCATGAGTAACGAAATTGACAAGCAACTGCCCATGGGCGGATTATGAACTTTCGGGCCCCTGGGCCCAGATGTATTAAGGGCCCCCCACTAATTGTCGTATATGTGGGAGGGGGGGTTTGGGGGTCCTCCCCCAGAACATTTTCATTTTGTTTGATGTGTTTTCCTGTATTCTGGTGCATTTTGGGGATGGCCAATACTAAATTCAATCAGATTCATAGCCTACATCCTGATTTGTTAGATAGATACTTTATTGATCCCCAAGGGGAAATTCGTAATATTGAGGCAATGATTCCATGGCTTGGGCTTCAGGGCCCCCTGAACTTTTGGGCCCCTGGGCCTGGGCCCGGTAGGCCTGTGCAGTAATCCATCCCTGCAACTGCCAAACAGTATTCTAACGTTAGAACCTTTGATACTGCTTGATTGCATAACTTAACTTTGTTTAGTCTCCTCAATGTAGCCTACTGTGTTGTGATAAGACCTTAGCAGAGTTAACTTTAATGCAGCAGTTTTGAACAAATTTGCGCAGCATTGTCACGATGCTAAGCGGATTTAATAGCAATTTAGCCCACCATCTTCTATGCAATGCTTCTATGTGGCAACAACAATCCTTCAACAATCGCGAATGCACACGCAAAGGAGAGGCAGCGGCTCCTTAGAAGAGAGAACGGGGCGGGGCAAGGAAAGGCTGCGTGCGTAAAAAGGATTTTATCTTATCTTTAATTTAAAATAGTAGGCCTAGAATAGAACAATAATGTGTCACGCCCGGTTTTGATTTCGTGGCGCCTCGCCACAGATTAGTCAACGTATGGGAAACACTGCTATTTTATTTTTTCAACATATGTTGAGCCAGATTTTCCAAAATAAGCAGGTGTAGTGTTGATAGGGAGACGCTAGATGAATGGAGTGATTTTGGAAGTGGAAGTTAGAGTGAAGCTATTGATTTTTCCACAATAAAAAAAATTATGAAAAATAGGCTGGTATGAGTCAGATTTCCCCAAATAAATAGGTGTAGTATGACCATATGGAAACCCTACATGTGTGGAGGGATTTTGGAAGCGTTCGACTCAATAACAGTGAAGCTATTGAAATGTATCTTTCCTTTCGGTTTGTACTTTAGACGGCCCCTACGCTCGGCTGAAAGCGGAATGCTCACAGGAATACATTTTATTTATCCACATATAGACTGTTCGTTCGTACGAAACCCGGGTTGTAACCTAGCTCGTAGCAACCTCACTATGGCTAGATAGAGCTGCCTGTTGTGTAATGAAAACGTTTAGCCTATGATTTATTGAACTGCAAACCGCGAATCTTGCGAATCTGCCCATCTGTGCGTCACTTCGGAACTAGCCTAAACTATTGTTTGTTCTGAATCATGAGAAAGCAGGGATTTGTATGGGCGGGGTTCAACTATAAAGTCTTGGAAACTGTAGTTAAAATGATTAAGGGATTTGGTCAGAGGTAGCCTAGGTGTCAGTCTGGTACACGAGATGCTGTCCGACGTTTCCACCGAAGTCATTTCTACAGACTCGGTGACCGACCTGAGACAAGAGGAGATGGTCATAACACTGTTAAGACACTATCAGACCATGAGGCGACAGGAGACGCGGTTACGTCTTGCCACGGGGTTCATGATACTCATGGGCTTAGCAGCTGTTTTTTTCTTTCATTATCAGAAACGTAACAGTGCGAGTGAGGTAAGGTGATTCTGCGAATCCTGCTACTCTCAAACATACGAATTTGTTTAAGCTGTAGGCTATAAATTGTTAAAATTATTTTTACAATTTTTTATTGGAATGGTGTTTGCTTTGCTCTGCATGTTTACTGGGACCTCTATCAAAACGGTTCAGGAACCCTCCTTACTAGGTTTATAGATACACAGATTTTGCACATAATAAAAACATGGAATGTAGGATGAGACATTTCGGATGTTGACCTGCTTGTCGGTGTGTTCAGCTCCAACATGTGTTTGTTTTTCAGGCTGGCATTGCTGCCCAGAATGGTAAGAGTTGTCTTTGCTGGGCTAGTGCCTATGATAGACCTACTAATGGACATGGACAATGGCATGCACAGCTGAAATTAATGTTTTGGTATCCATTTGCTTTTAGAACCTTCTGCTCAAGCACAACATGCCCGGCAGACGAAAAAGCCTTCCTTTTACCTGACTCGTAAGTCATTTGTGTCATTTTCAACACAAAACCACATGGGGTTTAGTGCTACCTGGGTGCTCTGAGGTTTAGGTAGTATGTGAATAGCCACAAGTTGGACAGATGTACAGTACTTGAACACCCAGAAGAGCATGACCCTTTGACACTTTCATGTCATTTTTTATGTTCCCTACAGCTGATAAGAACCAAACCAAGAACATGAAACCCATGCAGTGGCTGAACCGCACCACCACCCAGGCTGTCCAATCTATTTGGATTCCGACGAATGGCATATATTTTGTGTTTCTGCAAATGTCTCATCGGATCCCGGATACTGACTTCTGTGCAAAAATGGCAAACAAAGGGACATACCTGACTGCTAGTGTCGTTAGGACCAGAGAGGCCTACCCAGAGCCTGACACCTTGTTCATCTCAAAGGACAGCATCCCCTGTACCTACCCAAACTTCAGAAGTGTTTACGCTGGCCACTTAATCAACTTGATGGCTAACGATAAGTTGGAGGTCATGGTCGACACATCTTCTGAGCTGATTGACTGGTTTATTAAGAAAGGGGTGGTTTTTGGTGGTTATCTAATAAATAGACTAAAGGACTGAAACTGAAAGAAACTTTTGGTTATGGTGTTGTGATATCATTGTGGTGGTGGTGTTTCAATTTGGTATCAACAGATTTTTCAGATGTATCTGTTTTGATGTGATTTTTTTTTAAAACTAATATTTAGTATGTATAGTAATGGTCATACCAGTACATTCCTTAAGGGAATTTAAACTTTTTTAAAAATGAAATTAAAAATGCTGTAAGCGATTCTGGAGTCACATTTGTTCATATTTTAACCCAATCCCCAAACAAAACAGAGGGCAAACTCCCCTTCCTTCCCCCAAACTCCCTTTCCCCTTTCAGTGGTTGGCTTGATCAGTTTTGTTATGGTTTGGGGGACAAGCTTGCTCCACTTTGTTTCTGATTTACAGAGCCAGAGCTGTTTATAAAGACTGCCTTTTAACAGTGTATTCACAGAATGGTGAGCCAGTGGATCATGAGGAAATATTTGCTGAATGTGGCAAGAAGTGTTACAGGTTAGAAATAGCTTAGTATCACTTGCAGTACCAGAAATTATATGTGTTTTTTACAAGAAATGTTCCCCCATTGGAGAGCTCTTCGAAACTAACCTGTTTTATGTTAAAACAATTATGTTAAATGCATGACCAATCTAATCATTTTCTAAAAACAGATTGAGCAGTATGGATTTGTTTGAGATATTATGGTTTATAGTAGGTCATTGAAAGTTATGAATGTATTTACAAATGTTGCTTTTTACTAATATGTGGTCCCTGGGCTGACTATGCTGAGTGCTTAATAAAAAAATGAATACAATTCCTAAAAGTTGATGTGGTTTTTAAAGTTGAATGTCAGAAAGAACAAAATATTATTATCTAAAGTAGTATTATCTAATGATCTCTCATCAGATAATCATGATCCTTATTTTTACTCATGTGAATGCAATGAGCTTCCGTATGTGTGTGTGTGTGTGGAATTATTTGCTGACACATACGTACACACAGACAAACACACACAAGTCTGACACACACAATAGAAAGAAAAAAAATCCCAGTGGATATTAATAAATATTTCACGCATTCCCTGCTGATAAAAAAAACAGCTAGAAACCAGTTTATGCTTGTAGCTGGTCTTTGCTAGTTTTCTTCCAGCTCTTGCTGGTCTTTGCTGGCGTAGCTGTTGGGCCACCAGGTGGAAATGCTGGTCATGTGGGATACAGCTGGTGAAATGGTCATGCTAGTGACCAGCCTGCCAAGCTTGACATTGTTGGTGTAAGATGGTCGTGCTGGTTTGCTAGAATGACCAACATAGAATGGCCAGTTAAACCAGCAATGTAAGACCAGCAACACCAGCGAAAATGACCAGCTTAAGGTGGTCAATTAAACAGCTAGACCAGCAAAACTCTTGTGAAAACACCTCAACCATCATAGGGTGGTCAAACAAGCTGGTCAACTAATCCTACCTCCGATGCTAGATATTTTGTGGATTGTGCCACAAAACTAGACCAGTGCTACAGTATGTGTAAAAGTTAACATACAACGATGGTAGGCTATATGACTGCGTTGGCTTATTACATATTAGCAAAGCATGTAAAATAGGGAATTGTTTGTGCGTGTATAAGGGTAGTCAGCTAGTCCATATAGCTGTTGGTTGGTTAACCCGATCTGAGGTGCTGCTGTGGGCAGGTTGAATCGTGTGCAGGGCTGTGCCACAGTTCAGCACAGTTACATGTGTGGATACAGGTTGGAGTTTTGTTGACATAAAAAGAAATTTATATTCAGATTTTTACCTGTAGAATCCTAGTTTCTGACTTAATTTAGTATACTGGATCACAGCTAAATCTAACATTTCCTCTCTTTCCTCTGACTGACTTGTGCATTCCAAGTGGCAGTCAACTTAGCGTACCATGCTAATGACATCACAGATCAATGAAGCTCAAGATGGCTGCGCCTATGTAATAACAGATCACTGTTTTTTCTCCCTTGTAACTATTTCAGCAGTTTTAAGTATCCTACCATTAATAGAACTGATAACAAATCAGTTATATCCTCCTGGGAACCAAGAAAAAAAAGTGTCCAACAATTTCTTTTTTTTTTTTGTGATTTCCTTTCTATTTAGGATTAAAAAAAACATCTTACAATTTTTATTTTTTTAAATTTCTGTTTCACTCACTCACTCACTCACCCCCCTCATTCATCCTATACAAATGATCTCCTAAATTTCCCAAAATATCAAAATATTTTGGTCCTGGTGTCCATTATAATGGACATTCATAAAGTCACTATTATTTCAAAATGTAAATAACTTAACTTCTTTCAAAATGAATCATATGATTCCTGACATTTTCATTAACAAGACCATATATTGCCATCATAATGATTGCTTAATAAGAAGACACTATTTGACTTATCTCTCCTCCTTCTATAAAATGTGCTTGTTTTGATGTCAACCATTTTTGAGAACCAGGAAGAGGAGGTTCCCAGCAACCCAGCCAATCACATGATATATCATTAGAAAGCCCAGGATTTTTTCCTCTTTAAAAGACCACAGGAATTGATAGAATAGCTCAAAGGGGTAAAGGGGTATGCTTCTAGAACTTATGTCCACTACAGAGGACATAGGTCTATGGATTGGTTCTCAGGAGGATATCGCCGTTAGTTCCTATTTCGTTTCTGTTCCACTTTAACGGTTGTAGACCCACAAATTCAGACTTAACTCAAAGTTCTGCATCACAAGCTCAAACAGAGAAATTTGTATTGATGGCAAAGATGAATCCAGTAAAACAGCTTTTGTCAGGCCCCATGCACCCCTCCCATTTTGGCTCAGAGCCAGATTCTGTGAGCACATCAAAACTGTTACTCTAAGTAGCTCTATACTTTGAATTTTTGGGGGGATAGAGGCCGGTGAGACTGTGGGATGACTGGGGTCAGCAAGGATCCACTTGGTCTTTCTCCTGCAGCTCTGCCTGTAAAGGTCCTGAATAGTAGGTAACTCAGTCCTTGTAATGCGCTGCGCTGACCTGACCACCCTTTGCCAAACTTTGCAGTCATGGGCGGTGCTGTATCCAGTCAGGATACTCTTATTTGCTGGTGTTGGTCCACCGTGTTTTATCAAGTACAAAGTTAACCAGAAGATTTTAGAGCACTTCATGCTTCCATCTGCTGACAACATTTATGGAGATGCTGATTTCCTTTTGCAGCAGGACTCGGCACCTGCCCACAGTGCCAAAACTGCTAGTTACCAAAATTACTGTGCTTAATTGGCCAGACAACTCATCTGACCTGAACCCCATAGAGAATCTATGGTTTATTGTCCAGAGAAAAATAAATTAGAGAGACACCAGATCCAACAATACAGATGACCTTAAGGACGCTATCAAAGCAACCTGGGCTTCCATAACACCTCAGCAGTGCCATAGGCTGATTGCCTCCATATCACGCCACATTGATGCAGTCATTTGTGCAAAGCAGCCAGAACAAGTATTGAGTGTATAAATGAACTATTTTGGATTAGTCAATTTTTTTTTTCCCAAAAGGTCGACATTTCTGTATTATAATCTCCTTATTCTAATATTTTGAAATACTCATTTTTGGTTTTCATGAGCTGTAAGTCGTAATCATCAAGATTACAACCAGGGGCGCCTGCCAGAATGAATGCTATGGTATGCACACCCACCCTTGGTTCTAGGGGTTCTTAAGAGTAAAACAAAACATGTCTCCATTTTTTCTGGTTTTAGTGACCCTAATCAAAGGTCAAATTCAGAACAGGTCAAATTTGGCGTTTTGTCTATAAACCTCACATTTCTGGTATTGTAGCATATATTTGGTGCCAAAAAGCAGATATATTCTACAAGGTAGTGTGCCATGTGCCAAAATGGTCCACATACATAATATAACATTATAAAACAATTGTTAGGGTGACTATTGATCTCTTTAGCAAGAAATTATACCCAAAATGCTCAAAATTGTCAAAAAATACTTATATCAATTCATGCTCATTAGTGCACTTGAGTGTAGCCTGCTCAGCCAGCTGCTCTAGACCAGCTGCTCTAGACCAGGGTTTCTCAAACGTTTTCATACCAAGGACCACTTAACCAATAAAAAAAAAATTCACGGACCACCTATCTAAAATAAAAAGTAGTACTTACTTCAACAGTATATTACACAAGGCCTACTCACTGAACCACTTTGCTTATTGTGTCAGAGGATTAATATGATTTAAACTGGCATAGTTTACAAAGGCAGTGTTGCAGAACTGTTTGGATTTACATACAAGTTGGTTCAATATAGCATCTATACTATATTTTACCACGTCTGCTCGCGGACCACTTGGGATAGCTTGCGGACCACCAGTGGTCCCCGGACCACACTTTGAGAAACACTGCTCTAGACTACACCCATTTGAAAGGAATTTCAGAGCACAAAGTGCAGAGTAGAGGTCTGCACTCCCACGGTAAACCCACATTAATGCGGGAGCGGGCAGGAGCGGGACAGAATATTGCGGGAGCGGGCGGGCGCGGGACTGATAAATCAGTCCCGCGCAGACCTCTAGTGCAGAGATCTCTGTTAAATCAGGTTTAATAGACGTTTTGCATAACCAGCATCAGCTGAAGTAGGCCTTCCATATGTGAGTGTAAAGAAAATAAAGGGTAAAAGGATCAGAAAGACAAACAGACAGGTGTGTGTGTGTGTGCATGTGTGTGTGTGAGACTAGTTGGCAGGGGCGTATCAAGCTTTTTAAAAGTGTGGGGGTTGTGGGATAGGAAAATGAAACAATCTTGCCGAAAGAAAATGAAATTCTGATTGCTAAACACACAATTTTAAAGCAGTTTGGGAGGGACAGAAGAAGCAGTGCCCCTCATATGTGTGGCTCATGTGACATGTAGGCCTACATGATCGATCTACCTATCACTTCACTATTTGACTAGCCTACATGGAGACATAGCTCATGTTATAAATCAAGAAATCATTTCAGAAATTATGTTTTGTGCATATGGGTTAGCAGGCTACAATAAATTGCCCTAACAGAGAGCAGCCTAATTTCGAGGTATCACTAATACCTAAATAAATATAATAGCCTAATAAAGAATACAGAACTGTAAGCTCAAATTCAAAAACGTTTGAAGTCTACCCAAACATATGCAAAGGGAATATAAATAAATTGTGTTGCATATAGCCAGCTTAATTAATGTGAATTTAAAGATTATGATTAGCCGTTTCTATGCTTTTTCCATTAATAGTTACAGGAAGCCACGTTGTTGTTTAAACTATAGTTGCTTCTAGCCCACGTTAGTTTCACTTGCTGCAGGGACACACACATTGCATGAGCGCTCATAAGCGTTCTATATGAGTTCTACATACTGGAAATCTTAGTTCTCAGATGTAGAACTCAAATGTGTCTTTAGGCTACTTGACGCCTCCGTTTGTAAGATGTTCTAAATGGAACGCGATCGTATTTAAGATCTCCAGCACCGGCCATAACTTAATTTCGCGGCTACGTGGACCAGTAGGTTAATTGATGAGGACGCCCATAGTTTGAGAAAAGCTGCAGATCATAGACAGAGAAAGCAAAATGCTCTGAGAACAGTAGCCAAGTAGCCTGACGAGCCAGACCCAGTAGCCAAGGTCTTTCTGCACAAACAAGTGCCTTGGTGCGCGCACCCCCGCTTTCACTTTGACTCTCTGCATTTATACATTGTGACAAAAACTGTCAGTCAGACAGTGAATTTTGGTTTACTAATTGAATGCGGTAACAATTATCATTTCAATTCTATCTGAAATCTGCTCACTGCAGACTTTAGGCTATAATGCAGACCCAAGCAGCCCCATATGGAAATGATCTATATAAAATTTACACTAATTTAATATGCTGCATTAGATCCTCATATGTAGTATATAGGGAAGTGAATCTGCATGTAAAATGCATATTAAATGCATACAACATGTAACTTGCAAGGTTTTGCAACATATAAGCATTGTAGATGACACCAAGCCCTAAAACAATATCCTTACAAAATGTGTGTATAGTACAACATACAAGACTTGGGCACGCACAAAAATCTTGTATGAGATAGGCAGACAAGGAAGCAACAAAACCTTAAAATATGAACACATGAGAAAAGAGATGTAGAACCAGGCAGTGTTTCCCATACATTGACTAATCTGTGGCAGGGCGCCACAAAATAAAAATCGGCCGCCACACATAAATATTATATGTTTATTTTAATGTAATTTAATTTAAATTAAATATAAGATCAAATCCTTGCATTGCCATTGAGCTGCACTTTTTACGCACGCAGCCTTTCCTTGCCCGGCCCCGCTCTCTCTCGTAGCCCGCTGCCCCTCCTCTGCATGTGCATTTAACAAAGTATTCACGATTGTTGAAGGATTGTTGTTGCCACATAGACGTCTGGCTAAATTGCTATTAAATTCGCTTAGCATCGTGACCATGCTGAGCAAATTTGTTAAAAACTGCTGCATTGAAGTTAACTCTGCTAAGATCTTATCACAACATAGTAGGCTACATTGAAGAGACTAAACTAAGTTATGCAATCAAGCAGTATCTCAAAGCTAACTTTAGAATACTGTTTGGATGTCGAATTTAGCATGCTTAGCCTACTTTCAGCTGCTTGTCAAATTCGTTGAAGGGCTCATTTTATTGACTCTGACACTGAATGTTTGCAAAATCCCGATGTAAATGGAAAAGTGTTTTCCAAAATTCAAAAGTGCTTGTCCCAAGGAGAAGTACGAACTTTTATTTTAACTATGTAGAAAACGTTATGAATTGCATCCACACATGCAACACATCCAACATATGTTTTAAAAGCCACGTTTTTTGTTTATCTGTAAATCAGAATGTCTTCATTATCTTTCAGAAGTAAACATCATTAAAATTATTTTTAATCAAATCATTTTAAATGCTTTTCAATTATACAAATTCACCAGCACAAACTGGTGAAAAACCAGCTGACCAGCCCAGCCACCAGCTTATGGTTTAGCTGTTTTTTTTTCCAGCAGGCTAGGCCTAGGCCACATGTTTGATGTCATAATACACTAATATCCATTCCTAATGTTTTGATTAAATGTGGCATATAATTTATGTAGCCTAAACTTTTAGCTTCATTTTTTAAACAGACCTCAATCATTTTGGATTGACTTACATTGGACTATGCAAAAAGTTCATGCAATCTCATCAGCCTAACAAAATTCGGCAGGCTCTGTGCCTGTTTTGATAGATTTATCCTTCCTCATTTGTGAACTGTTGCAAAGCATAGTTGCATTAATGGTAGCCTAATGTATGGCTACATAAATTACTCCAATATATTCTTAAATTAATGAATGAATACATTTGTCACTTTGACCATTGAGTTACCCAAACTGTGATAACAGTCAAGGGATTCTGAAAATTGTTGCCTGTAAAGATAAACCCAAAGTAGGCATACAAACCTTTTTTTCCATCGTGATAAGGTGCGACGAGGAATATTTTCTTTCAGCCATTCATTTTTTTCGCAGTTTTTTCTTTTCAACATAATTAAAAACACATGTGATTCAGGATACTAGAGCGACGCTGCGCGCTAAATCCTGCTCCCCGCCTCTCGCGAAACACCGTGAGATCTCCATCTTCCAATGAGACAGCTGCGACGTTCGAATCGAAACAGAAGTTGTGGAGTCAGGACTCAGGAGAGGCCGGAGAGGCAGCAAGGAGTGAGCGAGAATGTACGAGCCTGTAGGAAAAGACCTTACATCACTTTTATAATGGAAGAAACAAGAGGTAAGGAGTGTAATAAACATTTCGTAATACTGTTTTTGTATTCATTCGCGTGTAATCAGTTTTTAAGCAAGAGCAAGTCGGCTACTTGACCAATATTACAGCACTGCAGCTGGCAAGATCTCATTTCTTTCACTGATTAGTCATTAGCTTATGAGTAGCTAGTCTGGTAGAACCAAAGAAATCCGTTTTGCCGTTTTGAAGCCACAAATAGATGACCTACGGGAATCGTGTAGAGTTGGTTGGTGGTGTGTGTGTGTGTTTGTGTGTGTGTGTGTGTGTGTGTGTGTGTGTGTGTGTGTTGGGGGGGGGGGGGGGGGCATGTTGATGACGCAAATAAAATGTAATGTTCAAAACCGCTAGCATATCTCCAGAGACAACTTAAGAATCTTTGATATCTCCGTGCGTACTAGGAACTAACAGAAGACAACTGTTGAAAGAGCAAACGGCACTTTCACATGATGGGTACAAGTGTAACCCAACGGGATCGCAAAATAGGACTTACAAAACGAACTATAACACTGCTAAGAATCTGCTGCACTCAAATTGCACCGTTTTGCTGTCAATGCAGAGAAAAATAGAACTCTTCTATTTCAAGGGGTCTCTGCTGTTCTGCTGTGCAGAACACTACATGGTGTAAATGGCCTAATCTGATAACAAGTAGACGAAAACAGACCAAAACCTTGCACTACCTGTGCACTACAGGTATTGGTGTGAATGCAGTGTTACATGGTGATAAAATATGTAATACCGTATCTATCTGCTTATTCATACATCCTTTCTTCATTTTTCCTCCATTCTTTTAGTGGCAGAAACACCAGCCAGAAAGTTTGTTGTGGTACAATGGTCAGAAGGAGATGACAATGGCAAGTTAAGTGATGTCAATCAAAACTGATGCCATCATTGGCTATTTGCTGACACATACGTACACACAGACAAACACACACAAGTCTGACACACACAATAGAAAGAAAAAAAATCCCAGTGGATATTAATAAATATTTCACGCATTCCCTGCTGATAAAAAAAACAGCTAGAAACCAGTTTATGCTTGTAGCTGGTCTTTGCTAGTTTTCTTCCAGCTCTTGCTGGTCTTTGCTGGCGTAGCTGTTGGGCCACCAGGTGGAAATGCTGGTCATGTGGGATACAGCTGGTGAAATGGTCATGCTAGTGACCAGCCTGCCAAGCTTGACATTGTTGGTGTAAGATGGTCGTGCTGGTTTGCTAGAATGACCAACATAGAATGGCCAGTTAAACCAGCAATGTAAGACCAGCAACACCAGCGAAAATGACCAGCTTAAGGTGGTCAATTAAACAGCTAGACCAGCAAAACTCTTGTGAAAACACCTCAACCATCATAGGGTGGTCAAACAAGCTGGTCAACTAATCCTACCTCCGATGCTAGATATTTTGTGGATTGTGCCACAAAACTAGACCAGTGCTACAGTATGTGTAAAAGTTAACATACAACGATGGTAGGCTATATGACTGCGTTGGCTTATTACATATTAGCAAAGCATGTAAAATAGGGAATTGTTTGTGCGTGTATAAGGGTAGTCAGCTAGTCCATATAGCTGTTGGTTGGTTAACCCGATCTGAGGTGCTGCTGTGGGCAGGTTGAATCGTGTGCAGGGCTGTGCCACAGTTCAGCACAGTTACATGTGTGGATACAGGTTGGAGTTTTGTTGACATAAAAAGAAATTTATATTCAGATTTTTACCTGTAGAATCCTAGTTTCTGACTTAATTTAGTATACTGGATCACAGCTAAATCTAACATTTCCTCTCTTTCCTCTGACTGACTTGTGCATTCCAAGTGGCAGTCAACTTAGCGTACCATGCTAATGACATCACAGATCAATGAAGCTCAAGATGGCTGCGCCTATGTAATAACAGATCACTGTTTTTTCTCCCTTGTAACTATTTCAGCAGTTTTAAGTATCCTACCATTAATAGAACTGATAACAAATCAGTTATATCCTCCTGGGAACCAAGAAAAAAAAGTGTCCAACAATTTCTTTTTTTTTTTTGTGATTTCCTTTCTATTTAGGATTAAAAAAAACATCTTACAATTTTTATTTTTTTAAATTTCTGTTTCACTCACTCACTCACTCACCCCCCTCATTCATCCTATACAAATGATCTCCTAAATTTCCCAAAATATCAAAATATTTTGGTCCTGGTGTCCATTATAATGGACATTCATAAAGTCACTATTATTTCAAAATGTAAATAACTTAACTTCTTTCAAAATGAATCATATGATTCCTGACATTTTCATTAACAAGACCATATATTGCCATCATAATGATTGCTTAATAAGAAGACACTATTTGACTTATCTCTCCTCCTTCTATAAAATGTGCTTGTTTTGATGTCAACCATTTTTGAGAACCAGGAAGAGGAGGTTCCCAGCAACCCAGCCAATCACATGATATATCATTAGAAAGCCCAGGATTTTTTCCTCTTTAAAAGACCACAGGAATTGATAGAATAGCTCAAAGGGGTAAAGGGGTATGCTTCTAGAACTTATGTCCACTACAGAGGACATAGGTCTATGGATTGGTTCTCAGGAGGATATCGCCGTTAGTTCCTATTTCGTTTCTGTTCCACTTTAACGGTTGTAGACCCACAAATTCAGACTTAACTCAAAGTTCTGCATCACAAGCTCAAACAGAGAAATTTGTATTGATGGCAAAGATGAATCCAGTAAAACAGCTTTTGTCAGGCCCCATGCACCCCTCCCATTTTGGCTCAGAGCCAGATTCTGTGAGCACATCAAAACTGTTACTCTAAGTAGCTCTATACTTTGAATTTTTGGGGGGATAGAGGCCGGTGAGACTGTGGGATGACTGGGGTCAGCAAGGATCCACTTGGTCTTTCTCCTGCAGCTCTGCCTGTAAAGGTCCTGAATAGTAGGTAACTCAGTCCTTGTAATGCGCTGCGCTGACCTGACCACCCTTTGCCAAACTTTGCAGTCATGGGCGGTGCTGTATCCAGTCAGGATACTCTTATTTGCTGGTGTTGGTCCACCGTGTTTTATCAAGTACAAAGTTAACCAGAAGATTTTAGAGCACTTCATGCTTCCATCTGCTGACAACATTTATGGAGATGCTGATTTCCTTTTGCAGCAGGACTCGGCACCTGCCCACAGTGCCAAAACTGCTAGTTACCAAAATTACTGTGCTTAATTGGCCAGACAACTCATCTGACCTGAACCCCATAGAGAATCTATGGTTTATTGTCCAGAGAAAAATAAATTAGAGAGACACCAGATCCAACAATACAGATGACCTTAAGGACGCTATCAAAGCAACCTGGGCTTCCATAACACCTCAGCAGTGCCATAGGCTGATTGCCTCCATATCACGCCACATTGATGCAGTCATTTGTGCAAAGCAGCCAGAACAAGTATTGAGTGTATAAATGAACTATTTTGGATTAGTCAATTTTTTTTTTCCCAAAAGGTCGACATTTCTGTATTATAATCTCCTTATTCTAATATTTTGAAATACTCATTTTTGGTTTTCATGAGCTGTAAGTCGTAATCATCAAGATTACAACCAGGGGCGCCTGCCAGAATGAATGCTATGGTATGCACACCCACCCTTGGTTCTAGGGGTTCTTAAGAGTAAAACAAAACATGTCTCCATTTTTTCTGGTTTTAGTGACCCTAATCAAAGGTCAAATTCAGAACAGGTCAAATTTGGCGTTTTGTCTATAAACCTCACATTTCTGGTATTGTAGCATATATTTGGTGCCAAAAAGCAGATATATTCTACAAGGTAGTGTGCCATGTGCCAAAATGGTCCACATACATAATATAACATTATAAAACAATTGTTAGGGTGACTATTGATCTCTTTAGCAAGAAATTATACCCAAAATGCTCAAAATTGTCAAAAAATACTTATATCAATTCATGCTCATTAGTGCACTTGAGTGTAGCCTGCTCAGCCAGCTGCTCTAGACCAGCTGCTCTAGACCAGGGTTTCTCAAACGTTTTCATACCAAGGACCACTTAACCAATAAAAAAAAAATTCACGGACCACCTATCTAAAATAAAAAGTAGTACTTACTTCAACAGTATATTACACAAGGCCTACTCACTGAACCACTTTGCTTATTGTGTCAGAGGATTAATATGATTTAAACTGGCATAGTTTACAAAGGCAGTGTTGCAGAACTGTTTGGATTTACATACAAGTTGGTTCAATATAGCATCTATACTATATTTTACCACGTCTGCTCGCGGACCACTTGGGATAGCTTGCGGACCACCAGTGGTCCCCGGACCACACTTTGAGAAACACTGCTCTAGACTACACCCATTTGAAAGGAATTTCAGAGCACAAAGTGCAGAGTAGAGGTCTGCACTCCCACGGTAAACCCACATTAATGCGGGAGCGGGCAGGAGCGGGACAGAATATTGCGGGAGCGGGCGGGCGCGGGACTGATAAATCAGTCCCGCGCAGACCTCTAGTGCAGAGATCTCTGTTAAATCAGGTTTAATAGACTTTTGCATAACCAGCATCAGCTGAAGTAGGCCTTCCATATGTGAGTGTAAAGAAAATAAAGGGTAAAAGGATCAGAAAGACAAACAGACAGGTGTGTGTGTGTGTGCATGTGTGTGTGTGAGACTAGTTGGCAGGGGCGTATCAAGCTTTTTAAAAGTGTGGGGGTTGTGGGATAGGAAAATGAAACAATCTTGCCGAAAGAAAATGAAATTCTGATTGCTAAACACACAATTTTAAAGCAGTTTGGGAGGGACAGAAGAAGCAGTGCCCCTCATATGTGTGGCTCATGTGACATGTAGGCCTACATGATCTACCTATCACTTCACTATTTGACTAGCCTACATGGAGACATAGCTCATGTTATAAATCAAGAAATCATTTCAGAAATTATGTTTTGTGCATATGGGTTAGCAGGCTACAATAAATTGCCCTAACAGAGAGCAGCCTAATTTCGAGGTATCACTAATACCTAAATAAATATAATAGCCTAATAAAGAATACAGAACTGTAAGCTCAAATTCAAAAACGTTTGAAGTCTACCCAAACATATGCAAAGGGAATATAAATAAATTGTGTTGCATATAGCCAGCTTAATTAATGTGAATTTAAAGATTATGATTAGCCGTTTCTATGCTTTTTCCATTAATAGTTACAGGAAGCCACGTTGTTGTTTAAACTATAGTTGCTTCTAGCCCACGTTAGTTTCACTTGCTGCAGGGACACACACATTGCATGAGCGCTCATAAGCGTTCTATATGAGTTCTACATACTGGAAATCTTAGTTCTCAGATGTAGAACTCAAATGTGTCTTTAGGCTACTTGACGCCTCCGTTTGTAAGATGTTCTAAATGGAACGCGATCGTATTTAAGATCTCCAGCACCGGCCATAACTTAATTTCGCGGCTACGTGGACCAGTAGGTTAATTGATGAGGACGCCCATAGTTTGAGAAAAGCTGCAGATCATAGACAGAGAAAGCAAAATGCTCTGAGAACAGTAGCCAAGTAGCCTGACGAGCCAGACCCAGTAGCCAAGGTCTTTCTGCACAAACAAGTGCCTTGGTGCGCGCACCCCCGCTTTCACTTTGACTCTCTGCATTTATACATTGTGACAAAAACTGTCAGTCAGACAGTGAATTTTGGTTTACTAATTGAATGCGGTAACAATTATCATTTCAATTCTATCTGAAATCTGCTCACTGCAGACTTTAGGCTATAATGCAGACCCAAGCAGCCCCATATGGAAATGATCTATATAAAATTTACACTAATTTAATATGCTGCATTAGATCCTCATATGTAGTATATAGGGAAGTGAATCTGCATGTAAAATGCATATTAAATGCATACAACATGTAACTTGCAAGGTTTTGCAACATATAAGCATTGTAGATGACACCAAGCCCTAAAACAATATCCTTACAAAATGTGTGTATAGTACAACATACAAGACTTGGGCACGCACAAAAATCTTGTATGAGATAGGCAGACAAGGAAGCAACAAAACCTTAAAATATGAACACATGAGAAAAGAGATGTAGAACCAGGCAGTGTTTCCCATACATTGACTAATCTGTGGCAGGGCGCCACAAAATAAAAATCGGCCGCCACACATAAATATTATATGTTTATTTTAATGTAATTTAATTTAAATTAAATATAAGATCAAATCCTTGCATTGCCATTGAGCTGCACTTTTTACGCACGCAGCCTTTCCTTGCCCGGCCCCGCTCTCTCTCGTAGCCCGCTGCCCCTCCTCTGCATGTGCATTTAACAAAGTATTCACGATTGTTGAAGGATTGTTGTTGCCACATAGACGTCTGGCTAAATTGCTATTAAATTCGCTTAGCATCGTGACCATGCTGAGCAAATTTGTTAAAAACTGCTGCATTGAAGTTAACTCTGCTAAGATCTTATCACAACATAGTAGGCTACATTGAAGAGACTAAACTAAGTTATGCAATCAAGCAGTATCTCAAAGCTAACTTTAGAATACTGTTTGGATGTCGAATTTAGCATGCTTAGCCTACTTTCAGCTGCTTGTCAAATTCGTTGAAGGGCTCATTTTATTGACTCTGACACTGAATGTTTGCAAAATCCCGATGTAAATGGAAAAGTGTTTTCCAAAATTCAAAAGTGCTTGTCCCAAGGAGAAGTACGAACTTTTATTTTAACTATGTAGAAAACGTTATGAATTGCATCCACACATGCAACACATCCAACATATGTTTTAAAAGCCACGTTTTTTGTTTATCTGTAAATCAGAATGTCTTCATTATCTTTCAGAAGTAAACATCATTAAAATTATTTTTAATCAAATCATTTTAAATGCTTTTCAATTATACAAATTCACCAGCACAAACTGGTGAAAAACCAGCTGACCAGCCCAGCCACCAGCTTATGGTTTAGCTGTTTTTTTTTCCAGCAGGCTAGGCCTAGGCCACATGTTTGATGTCATAATACACTAATATCCATTCCTAATGTTTAGATTAAATGTGGCATATAATTTATGTAGCCTAAACTTTTAGCTTCATTTTTTAAACAGACCTCAATCATTTTGGATTGACTTACATTGGACTATGCAAAAAGTTCATGCAATCTCATCAGCCTAACAAAATTCGGCAGGCTCTGTGCCTGTTTTGATAGATTTATCCTTCCTCATTTGTGAACTGTTGCAAAGCATAGTTGCATTAATGGTAGCCTAATGTATGGCTACATAAATTACTCCAATATATTCTTAAATTAATGAATGAATACATTTGTCACTTTGACCATTGAGTTACCCAAACTGTGATAACAGTCAAGGGATTCTGAAAATTGTTGCCTGTAAAGATAAACCCAAAGTAGGCATACAAACCTTTTTTTCCATCGTGATAAGGTGCGACGAGGAATATTTTCTTTCAGCCATTCATTTTTTTCGCAGTTTTTTCTTTTCAACATAATTAAAAACACATGTGATTCAGGATACTAGAGCGACGCTGCGCGCTAAATCCTGCTCCCCGCCTCTCGCGAAACACCGTGAGATCTCCATCTTCCAATGAGACAGCTGCGACGTTCGAATCGAAACAGAAGTTGTGGAGTCAGGACTCAGGAGAGGCCGGAGAGGCAGCAAGGAGTGAGCGAGAATGTACGAGCCTGTAGGAAAAGACCTTACATCACTTTTATAATGGAAGAAACAAGAGGTAAGGAGTGTAATAAACATTTCGTAATACTGTTTTTGTATTCATTCGCGTGTAATCAGTTTTTAAGCAAGAGCAAGTCGGCTACTTGACCAATATTACAGCACTGCAGCTGGCAAGATCTCATTTCTTTCACTGATTAGTCATTAGCTTATGAGTAGCTAGTCTGGTAGAACCAAAGAAATCCGTTTTGCCGTTTTGAAGCCACAAATAGATGACCTACGGGAATCGTGTAGAGTTGGTTGGTGGTGTGTGTGTGTGTTTGTGTGTGTGTGTGTGTGTGTGTGTGTGTGTGTTGGGGGGGGGGGGGGCATGTTGATGACGCAAATAAAATGTAATGTTCAAAACCGCTAGCATATCTCCAGAGACAACTTAAGAATCTTTGATATCTCCGTGCGTACTAGGAACTAACAGAAGACAACTGTTGAAAGAGCAAACGGCACTTTCACATGATGGGTACAAGTGTAACCCAACGGGATCGCAAAATAGGACTTACAAAACGAACTATAACACTGCTAAGAATCTGCTGCACTCAAATTGCACCGTTTTGCTGTCAATGCAGAGAAAAATAGAACTCTTCTATTTCAAGGGGTCTCTGCTGTTCTGCTGTGCAGAACACTACATGGTGTAAATGGCCTAATCTGATAACAAGTAGACGAAAACAGACCAAAACCTTGCACTACCTGTGCACTACAGGTATTGGTGTGAATGCAGTGTTACATGGTGATAAAATATGTAATACCGTATCTATCTGCTTATTCATACATCCTTTCTTCATTTTTCCTCCATTCTTTTAGTGGCAGAAACACCAGCCAGAAAGTTTGTTGTGGTGCAATGGTCAGAAGGAGATGACAATGGCAAGTTAAGTGATGTCAATCAAAACTGATGCCATCATTGGCTATGATGACACAAAAATGGGCCCTGATGGGCTTCCTTTAAGCCCGTATCTGGCTTCAGTTGAGTGGCGACGTGGGAAGAGGCCACAAGGAGGTTATCCTCATTATGCAGCTAATGTGAAGTTTGTGACTGGTAAGATACATACTATTATTTAATCAGTAGGTGTTAATACACATTATTCTCTTTAATATACATTTGTATAGACATTTGTCATTCTACCCATGATAAAATTCTACCATCATAGATAGATTTGCAGTTTACAGTTTAGAGATGTCATTATCATGGTGTCATTGTAAAATCATGTTGTGTCCTCATTTTGTATGTGACTGTCTTTCCCTCTCTAGGTTCTCGTTATGAGGCCACACGAAAATTGAATGAGCTAATAAAAAGCAATAAGCCAGCTCCACAAACAAAGAGGATCTCTGTACCCCCCCCCCCCTCAGACGACACAGACACGGAAGTTCCTCAGAAGGTAGTGTGAATTTGCCATCAGGTTATTTTGATCATGTCATTCCAGTGATGTGGGACAGCATCATTCCAGTAATGGGAACCTCCAGCAGGCCAGTGAATCGATTTACACCGCATTTGCACTTTTAAAGCTATGCACATACATGTGGAGTGTTTGTGGCACACTCACTATCAGTCATTGAAGTTTTTCAAAGCTGATGCGGATGTACATTCTTGATTCACATTTTAGTTATTGATTCTGTTGTGCATGTTGCAATTATTGCAGCAGCCTCTATTTAATTAATTCTAGCTTCTGTTTTGACCAGAGGTTAAAAGTCTCCCAGACTGATCCTGCAAAGGATTTTCTGAAGATGTATGGTGGGATACCACAACCTTCATCAGATGAGATCAACAACCTGAAAAAAACTGTCTCTGCTTTGACCCAGAAAAACATAGACTTGGAGAAAGAATGCCAAAAGTGGAAAGACTTGGTTCTTCAAGGTATCTTGTTTATTATGTACTGGTTGTAGAAAATTTTTTCTTAACCCTTAGAACCCTAAGCTGTTTTTAGGGCATTTTCACTACCTTTATTCATAAGGATTTATTCTGGTCATTGTAAGTGCCACACACATATATTATATATTGTTTTTTTCAGGAGAGTCTTGGCTATTCAGATCTGCCATCATTTTATGTATTAATACTAGCATTGATTTTATTTAGATTTTTAAAGAATTAAAATATAAAAAGTGTATTATAAAAATTCTTATATTTCGACATGTATCTCACCACAGCAAGCTCACAGCTCTACATGCATTTCATGTGTGTGTAGGGCAGACTGTCCTGAATCGGGCAATATAATTGCCATGTTGGAGGGATACTCTGGGGCTGAGCAATTTACAGAAATATTTGCTCTGTGATTTACGGAAATAAATGCCATTTTTTATTTAGTGATGAAAAATGACCTTTCTGCCCTCCATATCTGTGACACGAACTGATCTGACCTGACTTGACCCGAGGTTGCGTGTTAGGCTGCGTGCCTGTGTTTATGCAGTCATAATAATTCTCAACTTTTTACTGCATTGTCATGAAAAAAGTAAAGGCAAAAAAGGTGTTTATTTGTTGAACAAATTGGGATGCAATGTGAGCCTTGAATTGGATGCCATGCAGGAATTTGCTAGGATCTCAAAACCGGAATATGAACATGCTTTGCCATAGAGAAACACATGATAGCATTGGATTATAAACATGCTTTGCCACAAGAACAGACAAAAACGTGGGGTAAGTCCAGCTATATGAAGTTATTATTTTGCTGTCACTTCGTCTGTTTTATAACCCAGAAGGATGTACTTGGCTATACCAACCATCTTTCGTTGGAACTCCTTGCTCTCACTGAGACTTGGATCAAACCAGAGAACACAGCCACCCCGGCTGCACTCTCCACTAACCTTACACTATCCCACACCCCTCGTCCATCTGGACGAGGAGGTGGGGCGGGCCTGCTGATCTCCAACAAATGGAAATTCACCCCGCTACTGCCTTCAAACAAATATGTCTCATTCGAATTCCATGCCATCACAGTGATCGCCCCAGCAAAACTCTACGTGCTGGTCATCTACCGCCCTCCAGGCCAACTAGGCGACTTTTTGGACGAACTTGACACTCTGCTGTCCTCCATCCCTGAGCATGACTGTCCACTTCTTGTTCTCGGCGATATCAACATCCACTTAGATGCCCCAGGCTCAGCGGACTTTTTGGCCCTGATCCACTCCTTTGACCTCAAACTGGTTCAAAGCCCACCGACACACAAAGCTGGCAAAGAGCTTGACTTGATCTTCACTCGGAACTGCAGCACAGACACCCTCACGGTGACGCCTCTCCATCTTTCTGACCACTTCTTCATCCAGTTCAACGTCAGCCTGACAGAACAGCCTCCAGCTCCTCAGCCGATGGTCACGTTCCGCCGCAACATCCGGAACCTGTCTCCAACGCACTTTTCCTCTGTGGTTGCCTCCGGTCTACCTCCACTCAACACCTTCTCCTCTCTGGAGGTTAATGAGGCCACAGACTCGCTCTGCTCCACACTGAGCTCGTGTCTAGACGAGCTGTGCCCTCTTACCACAAGGCCAGCTCGATCAAAACACTCATCCATGGCTAAATGATACCCTCCGATCGCAGCGTACCAAACTCAGAGCCGCGGAGAGGAAATGGCACAAATCCAAACTAACTGATGACCTCAAAAACTACCAGACACTCCTGACCTCCTTCTCAGCCAGCATCACTGCTGCTAAGACGGCTTTCTACAATGACAAAATCAACAGCGCTACAGACACTCGAAAGCTTTTTTCAACCTTCAAATCGCTACTCAACCCTCAGATGCCTCCTCCTCCATCCAGCCTTACTGCAGATACCCTCGCCTCATTTTTTACAAACAAAGTGGCGGCAATCAGCAGTCAATTCTCTACATGCCCACTCAACGCATCTGACTCAGATACCGCACTCCTACAACCTCTAGGGACTGCTAGATCATCTTTTTCAGCATTCACGCCTCTCTCCGAGAATGAAGTATCTAGACTCCTGACATGCAGCCGTCCTACCACATGCTCGCTGGACCCTATACCTACGAGCCTACTTCAGTCCATCAACCCGACCATCGCACCAGCTATCACACACGTGATCAATGCCTCGCTAACCTCCGGCACATTTCCAACAGCGTTCAAAATGGCCCGGGTAACACCGTTACTTAAGAAAGCTTCTCTCAACCCTGCTCAAGTCGAGAACTACCGCCCTGTCTCACTCCTGCCTTTCCTATCCAAAGGCATTGAACGAGCAGTCTCCAAACAGGTCTCTGACTTCCTTTCACAGAACAACCTTCTGGATCCAAATCAGTCTGGGTTCAAAAGCGGCCACTCTACCGAAACGGCTCTGCTGTCTGTAACAGAAGCCTTAAAAGAAGCCAGGGCGACCGCTCGGTCATCAGTACTCATTCTGCTTGACTTATCGGCTGCCTTTGACACGGTTAATCACCGCATCCTTCTCTCTATACTCGCTAACATGGGAATCTCCGGTTCTGCTCTCTCCTGGTTTGAATCCTACCTCACAGGACGCTCGTTTAACGTATCATGGCTTGGTCAGCTATCTGCACCTCACCATCTCACCACAGGGGTCCCCCAGGGCTCAGTACTGGGCCCCCTTCTCTTTGCTATCTACACCACCTCCTTGGGACAGATTATCCGTTCGCATGGCTTCTCATACCACTGCTATGCAGACGACACACAGCTCTATCTGTCCTTTCCACCTGATGACCCCTTGGTTTCAGCACGGATCTCGGATTGCCTCTCAGACATAGCTACATGGATGAAGGCACACCACCTCCAGCTGAACCTCTCAAAGACTGAACTGCTGGTCTTCCCAGCTAAACCTACCATACACCACGACATCAACATCAAATTTGACTCCCTCTCTGTTTCACCTACCAGGACTGCAAGAAATCTAGGAGTTGTTCTCGACAACCAACTAAACTTCTCAGATCATGTTGCCTCAGTCGCCCGGTCATGCCGTTTCGCACTCTACAATATACGGAAAATCAGGACTTACTTAACTCAAGATGCCACCCAACTTCTGGTTCAGGCAATAGTCATCTCACGACTCGACTACTGCAACGCCCTCCTGACAGGTCTCCCAGCCTGCGCAGTGAAACCACTTCAGATGATCCAGAACGCGGCGGCGCGCCTGGTCTACAACCAACCCAAGAGGGCACATGTTACCCTGCTACTCATCCAGCTACATTGGCTACCTATGGCGGCCCGCATCAAATTCAAGGCTCTAACGCTTGCCTACAAAGTAGTCTCCGGTTCTGCTCCCACCTACTTGAATGCCTTCATACAGACATACGCTACCTCCAGACCGCTGCGCTCCTCAGACGAACGACGTCTAGCTCTACCTCCGGTACGCTCAGGCCAATCCAAACTTTTCTCATCTGTTGTTCCTCGTTGGTGGAACACACTGCCAGTTCCTACAAGGGCAGGGACATCCCTCTCCATTTTCAAAAAACTCCTGAAGACCCAGCTCTTTAGAGAACATCTCCTCTCATAGCAACACTTACAACAAGTCTTGCTGATCCTAGCACTCACCAGCCGTCTTAAACGGACACGTAACTGTTAACAACAGCACTCACTGATGCACTTATTCTTACTGTACTTATTCTTATGTTTTTTTAAATTGTCCTAATATTGTTGAGAATTGCTCTAAAACTTAAACTGTTTACCATGTTGTTAGTCGCTTTGGTTAAAAATGCGTCAGCCAAATGTAATGTAATGTAATGTAATGTGGTATCAAATGATAGCCCTGTGCCCCCTCTTTCATCTGATATGCTTGCCATATCGATGCGATCACTGGTTCGCGAGTAATTCAAACTAGAGTAATGTGTGTGCAGGTGAAGGCAGAGAAGTATAGACTGTAAATATGATGCAATTAGATTTAATTTCATGATTTCTTTTAATTTTCATACTTGATCGTACAGACAAGTGTGTAGTCTCGTTGGAAAGCCCCACTTCTGCTCTGTCGTGCAATAAAGGTTTCATCTCGCTGCGATGAACCGTTCCGGAGCAATGTAACAGAGAAGAAAGGGTGTGTTTTTTGACGCACTTTGCGTCAATCGGGTTCTAAGGGTTAAGGATCAGTGATAGCTAATTCTGTTTACCTGTATTTTTTCTGTCATTGTGTCTAGATGTGCCAGGACTCATTTTTAGCATGAAGAAGATTATATGCCAGCCTGCCTCTCCCAGGACGCCGGGATCAGAGGACTGTCCTTCACAGTGTCTTCCCTATTTCACTCAGCCCACCTCCAGCCCCTCATCTACTGTTTCAACACAGTCTAGTTCACTTTCAGCCAGCTCCCAGTCATCAAAGGTGATTTCTTTTTAGAAATTAATACATGATAGAGAATTGTTTGGGATGCTTGTTATGAGTTCGGCAGATATACTTTATTTATCCAACTATATCAGTAAGTATCTGTTTTGCTGTACAGAAGAACTACAGAAAATTCAATTGAATAATTTACACATTGGCACACAGTTGGCACATACATTTGTCTATGGCCTCAAAGTATGTATTAATATGTGCACTGACCAGATGTTTTCTGTTTACCTAATGTCCTTCTCAGATGGCAATTGATGCTGGGAGTGGAGACATGGATACAACTAGTTCTTCACCATCAAAGGTGACTTGTCTTAATGAATATCATATCATATCAATGAATATCATATCATATCAATATCATATCATATCAGGATCAGGCATGCTTGTAATGTGTAGGGCAATCGTGATTATACTGTATGTATAGTGTGTGTGTGTGTGTGTGTGTGTGCACTCCTTTATGTGTTTTCTTTCTGTGCCCAGTATTAACACATTATATAAGACAACCAGGTTGTGTTAGTGGAAGCCCTTTTTAAAGGCCAATACATTCTGATTTTATATACATAATCATACAGGGTTGTAATTTACCAAGTTATATAGTTTTTTCATATCCTAAAATTTTATCTTTAAGCCCTTTGTTTAACACCTGTCCTTTGTTTAACACATTTTTCTTCCTTTAAAGGTTGAGATCTTCAAAGGCAGCGGTGTCATGGTGGATAAGCTTGCATGGGCTTACGCAGTTAATGCAAATTCATGTACAACATTTGTAAGACAACTGCTTACAGCTGTATTCCCCCCTGAAGTGCTTCTAGTCAGTAATCTTCGGGGAACCGACAAGGGGAAGGGAGAGGCTCGTCTCCCCCTTGAGAAGACCAAAGTTGATGCCATCTACAGTAGGTTCAGTGTTATCAATAGCTGTTATGATACTGATCTCTGCTGTGAATGTCAAGTATAGCCTACTAACTTTTGCATTCTTTGGGTTTGTATGTTAAAGATGCAACTCTGGAGAGATGGCCGGGTACCCCTCTGTCCCTGATAGGGAGCAGAATCAATGGGAAGATAACAGAGATGCGGAATAAAGTTAAGCAACAGAAATGAGAACATTGAAATGTACGTTTTGTTCTTAATATCACAGTTCAGTTCATAAATATTACGTACAGTTATGGACAGTATGAATGAGTTCATTATACCACTTAAAATGCCAATTTATCTCCTAAATTGTGGGAATGGCAGAAAGCTGCAATGTCTGCCATTGATGTTGAAAATAAGTTTTATTTCTAGGGCTGTCAAAATAACTGATTAATTTCGATTAATTAATTTGAGAAAAAATAACTGATTAAAAAAATTTGTGCAGATTAATCGATTCCGTATGACCTTTGACCCCGAGCCATTTTAGTCAGTAAAAATTAGACTGTAAAATGAAGGAGAGAGAAGAAAACGTGCTGCCTGGATCATTGATGGGAACATTTACTTTTAAAAAATGGCCTGATGGTGTTGATAAAAATAAAGTGTTGAAAATAAAGTCCTCTGCAATGTCTGCAGCAAGGAATTTGCATATCACCGGAGTTCATCAACTCTATAGTCGCACATCAATGCAAATAAACAAGTGCTCACTGGACTTGACGTTACTCATAATTGAACAAACCAAACAAGACGCAGAGAAAGTTAAAACAGAGTTACAAGAGACAAAGACAATGCTTAAGACCAACATGAGCAAAACGGACTATACGACAATGGAGACTGCACTAAAAGAGGAACTAACGAAGTTTGAGGATGAACTGAAAGCCTACAAAATAAAGAAATTCCAGAGGGATGCAGAGGATTACAAAAGAGGGACAGTCTACAATTGGACAACCAGCGCGCAACACAACTGGAGACCGAGACCCCGCATACAGAGAGGTGCTTACGCATCACAACGGGGAGGCAGCCTTCACGGCCAACGCAGGGACCTTCTCCTCACCAGCGAGGAGGGCACAACAAGCGACCAGAGCGGCGCAGGTACATCCTCGGCTGATGAGGCTTTTTTAGCCGAGGACCGGACAGGCCGAAAAAAACGAGGAGGGGGCAGAGGAAGAGGCGCACGTCGCCCACCCAGGCAGATGTGGGAGTGGGACATGGAGACACGGAAGCGCAGCAACCAGAACTGTCGGTAATCAACATCTCTGATCATTCCCTCACTTCTCCGCAGCTTGATGCTTTAAGCCGTGGTTTGTCATTTGTCCCGACTAATAGAGTTAATGCCTTCAAACTTAAAGTTGACTGTTACAAATTCTTCAGACAACTACATTTGAAGCATTTTTTCAGTAATAAAGTTAACCAAGCAGACACAGCGTATGACCCACTCAGTAAATTAAAGAAAAAATCGACCTTCATGCCACCCGGAGCCCCTAACCCCACTCTGGCCACATTCAGTAAATTAGTGGAGAGAGACATTGATGCTGTTGCTAAATCAAATAAGGTCACTAAACACAACATAAGTCTAGTAGAAAGAAAGGCCTTTAATGAACTGAATGCAGATCCAAATATTATAATCAAACCAGCAGACAAAGGAGGGGCTATAGTAGTGCAAAACACAAAGGACTACATAGCGGAGGCCTTTAGACAGCTTGAAGATGCCTCCTTCTACAGACAGTTGCCGCATAACCCTTTAGATGCTTTTGTAGAGGAGAGGGATTCCATTTTGAATGAAGCATTACAAAACCAATGGTTGACTAAAAAACAATTTGAATTTTTAAGAGTAGAACATCCTATCACTCCTGCTTTCTACTTACTGCCTAAAATTCATAAAAGGTTAGTGAATCCCCCAGGCAGACCTATTGTGGCGAGTAAAAATTCACTCTCAGAACCTTTAAGTCAATTTGTGGACTTCTACATTAAGGACATTGTAAAAACTTTACCCTCCTATGTGGCAGACACTACTGATGTCCTAAACTTATTGACTGACATTTGTATGCCTGAATGCTCGTTTCTAGTGACCTTTGATGTTGAGGCATTGTATACCAACATCCCCCATGAGGGGGGGTTGGAAGCTATGGACTTCTACTTGGACTCTAAAAAACATGAACTTCCTGTTGAACTACTGATGAAACTCACTAAGTTCATTCTGAAATCGAACTATTTCATGTTCAATAAAAAATACTTCCTACAAACCCAAGGTACAAGCATGGGGTCACCGTTCGCTCCCAATTATGCAAATTTATATATGGGTTTATGGGAGGAAAAATTCATATTTAACAACAATCCTTTTGCTGTCAATGTATTGTTTTATCACAGATTTATTGATGACATCCTCTTGGGTTTCTCTGGCAGTGAAGATCAACTCATGGCTTTCAATGACTATATTAATGCCACTTACCCGAATCTGAGATTTACTCTGGAATTTAGTCAACAGACAATCCACTTTCTAGACTTATTAATTACGGTGAATGGTGAAAGAAAATTAGACACCTCCATCTACCGTAAGAAAACGGATAGAAACACCTTATTGCATGCCACCAGCTTCCATCCAGACCATCTCATTGATAACATCCCTTATGGACAATTCGTCAGGTTGAGAAGAATCTGCAACAGGGAAGAGGACTACAACATTAAGGCTAATGAGATGGGAGAAAGATTCAAACAGAGGGGGTACAGTCAGGCTCTTATTGATATAGCTCGAGAAAGGGCCAATCAGAAGGATAGAGGAGAGCTATTACATCCTCGCCCTAGACAACATAATCAAGAAAATAGAATTGTGTTTGTGTCAGAATATTCTACGGCTTCGAGACAAGTCAAAAAGTTCATAAATACACACTGGAGAATCCTACAATGCGACCCAAATCTCAACCATTTGTCTTCTTCCAAACCTCGTTTCTGTTCAAAAGAGGCAGGAATGTTAGAGACATGGTGGTTAGTTCCGTGTACCAGGAACCCACACAGACTAACTGGCTTTCTCAGCAAGTCTATGGGAATTATAGATGCGGTAGATGTGCCCATTGCGCCAACACTTTTGACACTAAAACATTCAGCCACTCACATACTGGACGAAAGTACAAGATCAAAGAATTTATAAATTGTCTATCTACCCATGTCATTTATGCACTGATATGCCCTTGTGGCCTTATGTATGTAGGACAGACCAAACGCAACCTCAAGCTGAGAATAGCAGAACATAAGGCAGCCATTAGAAACAATAATCTTGACTATGCCATTGCTAGACATTACATTGAAAAAAAGCATGGTTCTGTTGCCTCCCTCAGGTTTATTGGCATTGAGAGGGTACTACCAAACCCTAGAGGTGGTAACATAGTCAAAC
Source organism: Alosa pseudoharengus (assembly GCF_046254945.1). Classification (NCBI taxonomy): domain Eukaryota; kingdom Metazoa; phylum Chordata; class Actinopteri; order Clupeiformes; family Clupeidae; genus Alosa; species Alosa pseudoharengus. Next base: position 5,999,114 of record NW_027468609.1, on the reverse strand, counting down.
AGCTCTTGAGAAGAGAGGCCTTTTGGATAAATGAACTGTCCACTCTTGAACCCGCTGGCATGAATGAATCACAGGACTTAAGCTGTTTTCTGTAAATGTAAGTGTATAGACAATGGGGTATTGCCCACTGGTTTAGCTGTATTTGTGGCATTGGTGATGCATTGATGATACCTGTGACCTATATGTACTGTTTCTGCAAAACTCTTTGATCTTGTTGGACTTTTGATGACACTATTTTTGATGATGATAATTATGTATATATGTATATATTTGATAAGAATTGTGTATATATTGTATATTGTATATCTTTGCGGACGTGTTCAATATCTTTGTCTGTTGATTGTATTTATCTGTTTATGGGAATATGGGATATTGGCATTTAAAATGGACGTTACAAACAACTGGTCATGTGACTAGAAGGTAATTAAAGACACACCTGAGAGCTCAGACCATACCTGAGCGAACCTGAGGACGCTATATGCGAAACGCGTTGTTCGCTCTGAATAAAATCAAGTGAAACGTCAAAACAGTGTGCGGTAGGACTATCTCAATTTTGCAAATAAATAAGTGTTGACATTGAGGGGAGTGTTCATTTATTTTCATTGTGTCCCCTAGGTTATATCTGTGGCCTGAAATGCCTTGTATGTGAAAAAAAACCTTCCCGAAGCACTGTTGAATTTATTTCCTCAGCATATTAGGTCATATTATAGATTATTATGGCCATTATTTGAACAGTGATAATAATAAAAGAGTTTTTGAACTTTAATGTCACTAATGCTGATCAATGATTCATTTGAATTTAAATATTTAAAATACTTTCACAGCAAAAATTATATATGCGATTAATTTAGATTAATTAATCACAGAGTATGTAATTAATTAGATTAATTTTTTTAATCGATTGACAGCCCTATTTATTTCATAACGACATGCCTAACCATCATGTTTTTGATAGGATCAGTAATAGTAGATACATTTAGTAGAAGTGCAAGGGAACTATTTGTAAGTAGAGGTTTCAAATGAATTTGGTTAAAATCCCTGTGTATTGCTCTTTAATCACACAATGATACTCATACAAAGCATATATTGTACATATATGCGACACATATAGGAAACATCAGTGTGTAATTATGTATTACTCATATATAATTTCCTTTTACATATCAAAATCTTATCAAAACCATATAAAACCTTCATAGTTTCTATATACATTTGATCTGTGTTACATACACAAATCTATCAGTAATGGTGGTTTATCATAACCTGACTCTGCCAGATGGATTTGCTCCGCATATCCATCTGGGAACTTTTCATTGAAGAACTTTTGGGAAGGGGCGGACATACTGGTTAGCTGATTGGATAAACCATCTGTCTATCACCACCTTTGTTGGTTATCGACGGGCCAAATCAACCAATTAGATGAACAAAGTATTCTTCTAATGCCGTTTAACATACAATTAAGTTAGGTAACGTGACAAACGTTAAGATGTTTTAACTTACCATTTATGAACCTAATCAACGACTATTCCCATCAAGTTTTCACGGTAGGCCCTACACTTCTGAAGAAAGTATATTCCTCCATTATGAACTGGAATCAGCCGTGGAGGATGTCTATGTCGTTCATTCCTCCCAGCTGCATGGCTGAGACTCATAGCTTCACAGTTTACCCAGGAATACTTTCTAATTTGAATAAAACTTCTCTGTGGATGCCGTCATGTTGTTCGTTGCGTCACACCTCAACCCGCCTCAAAGCCAACGCTGATTGGACGTTCGTTTGGTGAACTGCTCCAAATTTTCTTTAACGGAAAGTATCCAGACTGATCTGCGAGTGAAACCCTGAAGCTCGCGAGATCAGGATGGTCTCACGAGGCTAGGTTTATCATATAGGAACAACACAATATTACTAATGAAAAACATATACTTCACATATAAGAAGCATGTATTATATGTCAGACAAACATATACAAAAATTTGTGTGTACATGTGTATAACATATATATACTTTTTCTTTCTAATATCAAAATCTTATCAAAACCATATGAAGACTGCATTGTTTTTATATACATTGCATGTGTGTTACATGCACAAATCTGGTTGTAATGGTGTTTTATCATATAGGAATAATACTAAAACATTATATAACATATTCTAAAATGTACATCTCTCATGTACTGAAAGTATATGTCACTGTATAATTTACTTAGTCAGTTCATGTAGATGTGTGCTTTATTCATACATGAGGGAAATATGAAATGGGCCACTTTTGTGATATGTGCCACATAAGATTTTCATAGCCATATGTGTTTCTGGCAGTAAGGGTTTTGTATAAGACTTTTGTATTCATCCTTTTAGAAGTTTTATGTATTTCTTTTTCGTATGGGGCAGCACCTTGAAAGATGCACACTTTGAATTTGATCAGAGCGGCTCTGGTTCTTCACTGGCTAACTTGATGTGATTGGCTGGATGACCATTCAATCAAATCAACAGACCTATTTGTGTCTCTTTGTGTGTGCGTTATGGTAGATACGGTTCCAACTCTTTACGGGAGCGTTTATTTCCATATTTTACTTTCATTTTAATCTGGCAAAAATGTGGGGGATAGAATCGTGTTCCAGCAAATTTTAAAAGTGTGTACGTTATAACACCCACATCCCCCACGCTTGCTACGCGCCTGCTAGTTGGCTGTTGATAGCTGGCAGTTGAATAATAATAAGCTGGAGAGTGAGAGACTAGTAGTGACACTTTTCCATTGAAAACTGGCAGTTAGAATAAAATGTAGAATATAGAATAAATGATCTTCTATCCTACTACATTTGAGCAAGTACACTTTCATAGTTCATGGTGGCACAGTTAGGTAATATGCTGAGGTGTGTCTGTGCTGGTGATGACACAAGTCAAGTCAAGTCAACTTTATTTCTATAGCACATTTAAAAACAACTGAGTTGAACTAAAGTGCGTTAGCCTACAAACAAACATAAAACAATGACAATGGTACAACAACAATAATAATATAACATGGGGGGGGGGGGAATAAATAAATATTAAACAAATTGGTCAAAAATAAAATAAAGAATAAAGAGTGTGTGGGGGGGTATTAAAGGAAAACTTGGCAGCTATTTCAACGTAATAACCTCATTTAGAAATAATTTGGATGGTTAACTGACCTGTTCCGGTGAAAATGGTGACTTTTCCCGCTGCGCCTAGCCAAAGATTGTTAAAGGAACACGCCACCCAAAATCAGTAGTAATATATGTTCTTACCTTAACTTTCCCGAGTTGAGTCATACCTCTCCCGCGCCGGTAGGTGCACTCAAACGATCTGTCGCGCGGCGCGAATGTGTTAGCATGTTGCTATGCTAGCGGGCTCTGCCGTGGCCGTAGAGAGAGGAACATAGCAGTAATCAAACACCTCCATTTTTTCCCTACTTAAATACAGTTGCACGAGTAGTTGATAAAAATGTGTACGTCACACAACATGAAACGTGGCAATTTTCCAAGCGAATAAACAGGAGAACTATAATGTGTGGCGCAATAGCACTTGGGAGTACTTCGACCTAGCGTGGTAATATTATTAACACCTAATTGTAGATCCTATCCACCACAGAGTTTAGAATCCATGCTGGATCGACCCTCAGCCTCTCCCTCCCCTCTGAGCGAGAGAGAGGCACACACACTAGAGATGCGCTGATGGGCTATTATTTCAACCATAACTGCATAGCAAAACTTATCATCCATCAGCCATCCATCAGCACCAAAGTTTGTTGACCAATTTTCAAAACGGCACCCGCCCACCATCCGTTGGTTGTTTTAATGTAGGCTATATGGGTGATGCAGCGCTGCTGACGTGAGGCTAGAAAGCCCTTGCCTGTTCTAGAAAGACTGACCTAATGCAGCAAATATATTAAAAGGCTGAAGTCATACATTGGCTAGGCCTATCCCCAGAATATCAGCAGCAAACTCAGTCTCTGTCGCGCAAAACAGTCTCCAAATAAAACGCACGTCGGCCTGTTGCCTATTCTGCCAGCTTGTGACAATATATCGTCCAAAATGCTTGATTGCATTGCATTCTCCACATTTTTAGCTAAATTTTCATGTACCACATCAGCTTTTTTGTTCAGTGAATCTTTTGAAAATTGCTTTACAATTACCGTCGGGCCCTTGTCAGCAGACTTCGGCTTGCCTCTATTCACTCCTTGTCTTCCGATGTCATTTCTGAGTCATCTACAGATGTTTAGGCCTATACACATTCACCTCCCTAAATAGAACCAACTTGACGTTGACTTCAACCTGTGTTATATCCTAGATGAGACTGCCTGGGTTATTTTGTTTAGATATTAGCCTATATATAAAACACATAGCCTACCATTCAGGGAATAGGCATTTAAAAGAGAGACAGAGAGTGATATGACTCAGAAATGACATCGGGCGATGGCAGTGCGAGATGTTCAGAACGTAAGAGCTAAAACTTCTACAAACTCAATAACATCCACAGCGGAAAAAGAAGGTAAGAAAAATAGTCGGAAAACTTAGATGTGTAAGGCAAGCAAGCAAGTTTGGCGGTTGTTACTAAAAATGTGAACATGCACGTTGCACTGTTGTGCGGTGGACTTTCAGAATGAATGGAGTCGGAGTTTCTTTAATATCGAGGCGTCATATTTGTCCGATGGCCTGCTAAAATGAATTGCGATGTCTGTCTGAAAAAGACGCGCTCGTGCAGTCAAAATGAATGGGAGTCTTCAGAACAGGCTTGTCAGTCAACCTGACATATGTGTAAAGTAGCCTATAATGCAGGGGTCTCAAACTCAAATGAGCTGGGGGCCAATTCTGCCAACGTCATCTGATTGGAGGGCCGGCTATTTCTGAAAATGCAATGTTCTTTTTTTCAAATACCACACAAAACTGCAAACAGAAAGTGCAAGTGTTTTTATCTAGTTTTAGACACCTCTGCTAGCAACCTTAGCTTAAAATAAATATTAATACAAATTATAAAACAAATGAAAAACATAAAAACAGGTATGTGTGTGTTTCACACCAAATAAAAATATTTTCCTCTCATAACTTTTAAACCTGGCAAACTATAGGCGTCAGGGTTAAGAAAGCAACACCATTGGATTTTTATATCAAAATTTCAAAAGGCCATGGCTTGAAAGTGGTCAGAGATAAAGTCCTACTGTAAATGTAAAAATCTTTGAGTAAAACAAAAGTTTATGAAGGGGGTACATTTACCCATCTAATTTGCCACTGGATGGCAAGCACCTCAAATTGTGCACCTTTCAGTAAATACTGGATGGACATATTTGAGCAGGTTTACTTTCCTTTTTTCATATTACCCACATAACAAATTAACAGTAAAACACCTACAATGTATACCAACACCTAAGATGTATATGGTTTCTAAACCACAAGGCCTACAATAAAGTATTCTGGTCAAATCAGTTCCTATCGCGGGTAATCTGACTACCCAGAAGTTCGCATCATATTGCGGGTGACTTTGTAGTTTAGAGCCCTATTTCTACTAGCCCTGCTGTCTGTACCACGTCCATTACGGACACTATCATCACGATTACCACTGCAACCTCCAAGCTATGTTGGGCAGAGGGTCGAAATAAGCATGGTATGCTTAGTGGACACCGTCGTATACACGCAGACGCACCTCCATTCAATAGACGATCGATCATAATCTCCAAAAGGATATTCTCCTTCAGATTTAAAATAGGTGAATAACATAGCCTACCTAAGACTTCATCACACGTAAACGTTTTTCAACATTTGGTGTAGGCCTATTTCTGCTTAATTTCTGCTTCAATTTATGCAACACTATGGCCTGCATCGCTTCCGCGTCATTACAAATGCACGTCTTTGTGTTTCTCGCTAATACAAGTATTTCCTGAAAACTTTGCGCGCGATTTTGGGTTTCAATGAAGCTCTGGATGTCTAGCACATAGTGGAGCAGAGTACAAGTGAGATTTGTCACCGTACTTGGAACTATCGTCTACTTTAATCAGTATCGTTGTTTGTCGCAATTAAAAAGTCTCAAGGGCCGGATTACATTATTATTTTGACGCGGGCCGGGTGTTTGAGACCCCTGCTATAATGTGAATGACTTGTTATTTTATCAAGGATTTCTTTCTTTTTGCAAAAAATAAAGTACAATAGGCATTAATTAGTAGGCCAGGAGCATGCTGAAATTATGTGGCAAATTGCGTTTTTTATTACAATGATAAAATTGTAAAAGGACGTGACCGAAGCTGAGGCAAGCCAGGCAATAGGCCTATAGGCCCGACGGTAATTGTAAAGCAATTTACAAAAGATTCACTGAACAAAAATGCTGATGTGGTAGGCCTACATGAAAATTTAGCTAAAAATTTGGAGAATGCAATGCAATCAAGCATTTTGGACGATATATTGTCACAAGCTGCATGGCAGAATAGCCTAGGCAACAGGCCGATGTGCGTTTTAAGCCCTCCTTACACTGACAGACTTTGGAAAGATTTGCAAGGATTTGGAAAAGATTTTTGAAAGACTACAGTTTCAGACCCTCTCACATCTAAAGACAAGTAGTAGAGCTTTAAGTCACAGACTATGATTTTGCAATGACTAGGGATCTTGCAGGGTCACTATTTACAAGACTGCAACTAGATTCCTTTAAATTATTACCCATCGTGCAATAGATAAACAGGAACCGAAATTATAGCATACTAAACTCAAAGTCGTATTTTCATGTTTCTGCAGCATTGCTTCATGCGTGACATCAATATAGAGTCGTTCTGTCACGTGGAAGAGCCGACTCAATATGTATAAGAAATGACAAATATTATAAGAATAACAAATAATCATAGGCTACAGCTGTCGCCTACTTTGCCCCTTCCTGTTTGGTGTTGGAGAGAGGTCACTATTGGTTTTTATAGTTCACGTCACTATTTGCATGAGCCACGACTAGAAAAACTTGCGATAATATCAAACATGTTTGATATTGTCGTAACGGCAAAACTAGAAAAGGACTGACTCCGACTGACTTAAAACCGCTAAGATTGGCACCTTACACTTAACGATCTAGTTGACGGGAGCGCGCCGCGATTCCAGTACAACTCCCATGATTTCTGTCCGACTTTGGAAATTTTGTCGCCGACTGTGAAAACAGACCAAAATCGTACAATGTAAGGCCGCCATTATTTGGAGACTGTTTTGCGCGACAGAGACTGAGTTTGCTGCTGATATTCTGGGGATAGGCCTAGCCAATGTAGGCTACGACTTCAGCCTTTTAATATATTTGCTGCATTAGATCCGTCTTTCTAGAAGGGCTTTCTAGCCTCACGTCAGCAGCGCTGCATCACCCATATAGCCTACTTTAAAACAACCAACGGATGGTGGGCGGGTGCCGTTTTGAAAATTGGTCAACAAACTTTGGTGCTGATGGATGAAGTTTTGCTATGCAGTTATGGTTGAAATAATAGCCCATCAGCGCATCTCTAGTGTGTGTGCCTCTCTCTCGCTCAGAGGGGTGGGAGAGGCTGAGGGTCGATCCAGCATGGATTCTAAACTCTGTGGTGGATAGGATCTACAATTAGGTGTTAATAATATTACCACGCTAGGTCGAAGTACTCTCAAGTGCTATTGCGCCACACATTGTAGTTCTCCTGTTTATTCGCTTGGAAAATCGCCACGTTTCATGTTGTGTGACGTACACATTTTTATCAACTACTCGTGCAACTGTATTTAAGTAGGGAAAAAATGGTGGTGTTTGATTACTGCTATGTTCCTCTCTCTACGGCCACGGCAGAGCCCGCTAGCATAGCAACATGCTAACACATTCACACCGCGCGACAGAGCGTTTGAGTGCACCTACCGGCGCGGGAGAGGTATGACTCAACTCGTGAAAGTTAAAGGAATTATCCGGAGTAAAATGCACTTTAGATCGATTTACGGATGATTGGGGGTACATACGTTGAGTTGACATCAAAATCATGTCATTCGGATGTGTTTTGAGAAAGTTCGATTGTACCGTTTTCAGTCACGTAGCCTGGAAGTGAGCAGGGCATTTCAATTTCGCTGCTACAAAACGCTATTTTTATACCTCTTCTACAGTTCCAAACAACATAACACTTACGTGGTAGTGAGTAGAGTGTCCCTAAAGCCAAACCGAAGTATCCCGAGGTCTTTATGTGGTCGAATAGAGAGTCCAGAATGAATTTCATCAAGCCAGTACCTTTTCGGAAATGTTGCCATCTTTGCTGTAGGAGTCTTATTGCTGGGTGTGTTGTAACACGCTCTGGAAATTCACAATTTCGTCGCCGTTTGAAAAAAAAAAAAACATAGTCCAGTATTTCTTTCGAAATTGAAATGAAGTTGTATGGGCTGGACTATGTTTTTTTTTTTTTTTAAAAGGCGACGAAATTGTGAATTTCCAGAGCGTGTTACAACACACTCAGCAATAAGACTCCTACAGCAAAGATGGCAACATTTCCGAAAAGGTACTGGCTTGATGAAATTCATTCTGGACTCTCTATTCGACCACATAAAGACCTCGGGATACTTCGGTTTGGCTTTAGGGACACTCTACTCACTACCACGTAAGTGTTATGTTGTTTGGAACTGTAGAAGAGGTATAAAAATAGCGTTTTGTAGGCGAAATTGAAATGCCCTGCTCACTTCCAGGCTACGAGTTGTGTGACTGAAAACGGTACAATCGAACTTTCTCAAAACACATCCGAATGACATGATTTTGATGTCAACTCAAAGTATGTACCCCCAATCATCCGTAAATCGATCTAAAGTGCATTTTACTCCGGATAATTCCTTTAAGGTAAGAACATATATTACTACTGATTTTGGGTGGCGTGTTCCTTTAAAGCGGAGCTTTGGCCTAGCCTCCCCAGGCGGAAAACCAACCTTGCAACATTGAGACTGCGCCTACCGTCCCGGAAAGAGAAGTGAGAAACAAGAAACTCGTTTTAAATCGTGTTTCTTACCTTGTAACATCCACATAGTTCTGCCAAACTTATGCTAACCGTTCGCTAGCTTGTAAACAAATCCATGTGCTTTATCGTTACCTTTTTCCACAGTTTGAAATAGCATAATGCGCAATTTCTCCAGCAGAGGGGGAAATCCTGCCAAGTTTCCCTTTAAGGTAGATTAAAAGCTTGGGAGAAAATGAAAGTCTTTTAAGTTAGACTTAAAGCAGTCAATGGTTGGAGAGGACTTAATATGTACAGGTAGACTATCCCAGAGTTGGGGGGCAACAACAGAGAAGGCTCTATCACCCTTGGTTTTAAAGAAGCCCTATGCAGGTCTGGTTATTCCTTAGCTGTTTCTGGGTTTTCGCCTGATTTGGGCTCGCATTTTTTACAACATAACTCTCCCTTACCAAAGAATCCTATAGGATTCTGATAGGACTAATCCTAATGGATTTCTATCATATTTTGGAACAATAAAATCCTACAGGAATCCTATTGGATTTTTTAAAAGCACAGAACTTGATATATCCTATTGGATCTTTATTCCTATAGGATTTCTATTCCTATAGGACTTATTCCAATAGGATTTATTCATATTGGATTTTTACTTCTATTTCCCTAATGGATTTATGCACATGGTCTCCATAGACATTATGCAAAAGAAACGAAGCACAGTACAAATGAAATGGATGGTCATAAGTAAATAACATTTATTATATCAATACATTTTTAAAAAAATCAGGTGTGAGTGAGTGTGTGTATGTGTATGTGAGTGAGCATGTGTGTGTGTGTGTGTACGCGTTCACTTGGAGCGCCTTCTGGCCAACTTTGCTTAGTCAGCGCATTTCTGTGAAATGGCTTGCTTGACCAGGGCAGGGTCCACCCCAAATTTGTTGGTGATATAGTCTGAAAAACATATAGGAGAGAAGAGCAACACATGAACAGATTAATACACTGTAAATCTTTAGAAGATACAGTGATACACTGGCCGGAGCAGACACAAGGCAAACATGGATACTGTAGCGATCTCACCCTCAGACAAGATTCACCTTTGGCCAGGACGGCCATTTATTGGAACAGGAAGACTCAGACGCACACAGACATACGGATAACTACATAGGGCAACACAGGGGTAGTCACACACATCAACACGAGGATAAGCACATGAGGTACAACTAAAGAGACTAACACGCTAACAAATACACAACATGGTAAACGTAACTACAACTATTATAACCGACATTACACATTATAGCATTCACTCGCACTGCTTTCTGGGAGACACTCATTCAACGTTAGACATGTACATCCACCGACGCTACATAACCCCCTCCCGAGCCATTGTCATCCCCGGCAATGACAGCTCAGCTCACCGCTCGCGGCTGCGTCGGTGTCAGTCCCAGTGCTTAGTCCAAGTGACCGGAAAGCCTCCGGCTGCATGATAACCCCCCCCCCGACTGGAAGGGCTCTCGGCTGCCTCTGTCACGTCAGTTCTCCCCCGAACAAGCACCAGAACCGGCCAGACGTGGGTCGTGGTGTCGCTTGGGCCCTCGGTTTCCCGCCGTGCAGCTGCGCTACCTCAAACAGCAGCAAACAGTCCCACTGTAAGCCGAACCCCCGGATACGCTGGAACCCCTTGACGTTCGGTAGCCCCTTCTGGCTACTGTGACAGCTCGTGGCCGTTGCCACCTGTCCACAGTGTGCCGATCTCCAGGCGGTCAGCAGTCCACGTCGAGGTCCCTCCTCGCGCTGCCCTCTTGTAGAACTTTTGTCGGCTGTCTCACGAGCACAACGATGCTCCACTGTGGCGGGAAATGAGACCCCGACCCTCCCAGCAGGCTCGGGACACACAGAAACTCACACACAAAACATGAAAAACATTGCGCAGACTTGCGTCAACCGGAACGTGCGCACTTCAAACTTCAAACAGTCCACAAAACGATAGCTCCCAAGGCTCTACAGGTCGACATTACCCTCTTGGTCACTAGCTGGAGCACCGCAAGCTACCGAACTAGCAGCTATGACTCCATCACACTCTCGACCGGCAGCTGACGCTCTGGAAGTTCTTCCATAGCTGGCAGTGTAAACCCGGCCGCTGTGGTCGTGTTCCAAGGTCGTCAGAGAGTTCGCGCTCTCTATGGATGAGATCTTAGGATGACGGCAGCATCGACATCGGCGTCGAGCCGGGAACTTCTTGCCAGCCGCGAACACTTCCGCGACATCAGCCAGGGCCGCTTCCTCCAGCGATGGCGGCTCTCGTCGGCTATGCAGGGCTGGTCCCACTGGTCGCCTGCACAGGTCCCGCGCCGGGCCGGAAGGTTCTCCATCCTCCGCAGTGGCGAGCTCAGCGAGCTGGCTAGTCCTTAAAAGGACCATTGGAACATCTGCTGAGCTTCGCTGCCATCTTGCTGGTCTGGTCTTCGGCCTTCTTCTCCATCTTGATCTGGCGTAGATCTTCGCGCCCCGGGAGGGGCCCATCCCACTTCTGACACCAATGTAGCGATCTCACCCTCAGACAAGATTCACCTTTGGCCAGGACGGCCATTTATTGGAACAGGAAGACTCAGACGCACACAGACATACGGATAACTACATAGGGCAACACAGGGGTAGTCTCAGCCGCACATGTAACACACAATAAGGGTTCACCACACACATCAACACGAGGATAAGCACATGAGGTACAACTAAAGAGACTAACACGCTAACAAATACACAACATGGTAAACGTAACTACAACTATTATAACCGACATTACACATTCTAGCATTCACTCGCACTGCTTTCTGGGAGACACTCATTCAACGTTAGACATGTACATCCACCGACGCTACAATACTATAGCTTGTTTCCCCTTGTGATTTGTCGTTTAGCCCAGTTATTTCTTTGAAATTGAGCTCTTCAATTAAGCAATCTTACATGAGATGCCGTTCTTGAATGTCATTATTGGCATGGACGGATTATAAACTTTCGGGCCCCTGGGTCCAGATGTATTAAGAGCCCCCCTCTTGCATATGTGTGTGTTTTTTTTATTTATTTGTTTGATGTGATTTCCTGTATTCTGGTGCATTTTGGGGATGGCCAATACTTTAATTCAATCAGATTCATAGTCTACATCCCGATGTGTTGATATTGATGATCAATGATTCCATGCAATGGCTTGGGCTTCAGGGCCCCCTGACCCCTTGGGCCCGGTAGGCCCGTGCAGTAATCCATCCCTGATTATTGGTACGCAAAGTACAGCCACGAGGAACGAGACAAAAAGCACTGGTAGTTTACTTACAAGACGATTTATACAGACAGTATCTTCTCGAAGTTTAGTGTTTGCAGCCATCTTGAATTTAGTCACGATAAGTCGAGCGACGAGTAAGAATGAACAGGTATGATAAGGGATCAGATTCCAAAAATAATTCCGTGGAAATGCATGGATTCCAGTTGCTGCTACTGGAAGAAACTGTAATCCATGCATTTCCACAGAATTATTTTTGGAATCTGATCCCTTATCATACCTGTTCATTCTTACTCGTCGCTCGACTTATCGTGACTAAATTCAAGATGGCTGCAAACGCTAAACTTCGAGAAGATACTGTCTGTATAAATCGTCTTGTAAGTAAACTACCAGTGCTTTTTCAAAGTTCTCAATGTCTCGTTTTAAATGTCAGGGCCCTTGGAAGTCTACCAATGAAGTGTGGAGATACATTGAGCCTCGTAAATGGTGTAAGACAGTGATTTATTTGCATGGCTATGCCGATGCCGAGGCACCACCATTGACCGCCTTGTTGGTAGCATCGGCTAACTAGCGCCAGATTTCGGAGTGCAGGGGACAAGCCGAGATGGGCTATGAGACATACGTTCACACTCGGTATCATGTTTCAAAACACTTTAGGTCAAAATCACACCGGAATTCTCCTTTAACTGCTATGCACTGATTGCAGTCTAAAATAGGCCTTATAAGGAGTGAAATGGTTAGTGTGAGCACTGCATTGTACTGGAAACAATGGGAACACAAACAAGATACTCACTTAGTATGTCCGACGTCTTTGCAGAATTGAGCTGGGGCTTGGGCTGTCTTCCCAGAAAGGCATTAGACAGCTTCCCCGTATATGAATGTGTGGCCAGGACTTGCCTCCCAAACACTGCCATCAACAAGTCCTTGGTGGCCTTTCTAGGGTCACTCCACTTGATGTGGGCATACTGGGTGGCCGTGATCTTCACTGTAGGGCCTATGTGAATCTAAAAATTACCAAAATACAGAAAGAGAACAATGTCAGTAAGCACTATGTGTAAATGATCAAGCTGCAAAAAGCATGATGCTTTTTCTTTTCTTTGAATGGCTTCTGGGAACATAAGTGACTTTCACCTGGACTGGTGAGGGTGGTGATGTTGATGATGTTGTTCTTGAGGGTGGTGATGTTGATGATGTTGTTCTTGAGGGTGGTGATGGGGATGATGATGATGGTAATAAGGGTGATCTTGATAATGTGGATGACGCTGGCTGAGTAATTTGATCTGTATAAAAAACAAACAAAACTAGAAAAGCATTTCCTGAAGGAAATATAGTGCATGAAAATGCAAAAATATGATGAGTTCATATGGTTAAATTATTTGCTTGGTAGATAAGGTTTAATATAGTTGGAATGACTGAACAGTTAAATAGGTTGATAATTGAAATGGTTAAATTATTTAGGCAGATAGTTGACGATAACTAACAGTTGGAATGGCTCCAATGTTTGCTAGCAGTTATGCTAACTATGTTAACAAAGATAATAATGTTAACCAAGTTACTATGCTAACTAGCATGCTAACAATATTAAAATGTTAACTATGCTAACCATATGACTTAGCTAACCTAGCTAATCATTTTTATTAGTTATGCTAACTATGCTAAATAACATGCTAACATGTTAGCATGCTAACTATGCTAACCATGTGACTTAGCTAACTTAGCTAATCATTTTTAGCAGTTATGATAACTATGCTAACCAGCATGCTAACATGTTAGCATGCTAATTATGCTAACCATGTTACTTAGTTAACTTAGCTAATCATTTTTAGCAGTTTTGCTAAAAAATGCTAACAATGTTAGCAATGTTAACATGCTAACTATGCTAACCATGCTAACTAGCTACAGTGGGTAGGAGTCATAGTTGATGACAAGTAACAGTTACAATGGCTGAACAGTTAAAAAGTTCAGTAGTTTAAAGGGTTAAATTGTTTAACAGTGAAATATTGTGGTGAGGACTTTTATTTTGAAACAGTTTTTGGCAGAGGAAACAGTTGTGGATGGATGTGTAGTCTTAATAGGGCCAGTTTGTATGCTTAAAGCCTGAGACTGGCAGTTGATGCAGGTGGCCCGAACACCTGCCATAGGATTCTAATTGCTTAACGGCTCTATTGTGATGTCATCAGCCCATGTTAAGTCTATGGGGAAATTTTGAACAGTTTTTAATTAATAGTTTAAAAAGTATAAAAGTTACAAAGCTGAAAAATACATAGCACTCTTGTCCTAAGACCTATGTAACATAGTTTGAATTAAGTTTCTAGTTAAACGGTTGAAGCTGCATTAAATGCGTTAGAAGAAGAAGAATAAGAAGAAGCCTAGGAAGAACAGTACAGTGCATTTTCATGCACTGTAAAAAACAGTAACAATTGAGGAGCTATGTAATACTTTTGGGCTAAAAAATCCTGACTTCGAGACAGGAACAGAATAGAAACAACAGCATTGACATTATGTGTATGTTCAGAATACAGAAACACATACCTCTCACAGTACGCTCCAGGTTGATTATTTTCTCCCGCATCTCTAAAAGCAGACATCGCATCTCATTAAGCTGGTTAGCTATGCTGCTATCGGCTGATGGGTTCTGGGGAGAGAGAGAGAATTTTCAGAAATCCCAGAGGTTGCAAATCTCCATCAGTGCACAGAAGCATATAAAAGGCTGGAATTTACTTGTTGTAGACAATGCATTTGTGTACGCAGCATGGCTGCCATGGGTATTCTGTGGTTGTTTTGAGTTTCGGTTGCGCATGTCGTCGCCATAGATATATACACTAGATGTCGCCTTGACTACTGCTGTTCATTGGAACGAATGCGTCAATCGAGACGCCATCTTGCTTCAGTGATCCACTCCTCTATAATGCATTAGTTTCAATCTGGGCAAAGATCTAGCGAAAATAAAATCACCATAAATCGTCAAAATCTCAAGCAATCATCTAGTTTTTTGGGTTGTTCCAACTGACAGGCATGTATTTATGGTTGAGTCTAGAGTAAACTAAGCTTAAGATGATAATAAAGATACATTTTACCCGTCTAGCCCATTCATTCTGCACTAGCTAGCGGCGGCCCCTAGAGGAACAATGAGTAAACTGCAACCAGGTTCGATACAATGAAAGTAAACAGGCTCTTCGTAGACAGGCTCTGGTTGAGGCCACATACCCCTCGTCTCGTTTACTCATGTAAGTTGTAATCTCACCAGAAGTTGCTGTAGATCTGTAGAACATTTACCTCTGCTACTACATAGGCTACGCCAGTCGTTACTTTTATAATCATGGGTCAGTGCCATGGGCAAACGAGATGTAGCTGAATTCATAAATGACAAAGCCATGAGAAAGGTGATTTTCTTACGTTTCAACAACAAAGAAGCCGATCTGCCATCGTTGTGAGAAGTTCCCAAATTTGTCGCTAATCGCTAAAAAGGTTTTCTATCGCTGGGGATGGCCTAACGTCGCTAAATAGGTAACGCTGACAATACAGAAGAACTAGTTTAGCGCTTCAGATCCCTGTACCAAGATGGCGGCGGTGTTGACGCATGCTGAGAAGCAGAAGGCGACATCTAATGTATATATCTATGTGTCGTCGCAAGCAAGCATGACATGTCCGCAAGATGCGATACTGACAAGAAAGTGGGGGGTGATTGCATGAAAAAAACAATGACGGCAAGATGCAATATTGACAACAACCCTGGGAATTTTCCTCCACCTCCACTATTGTGCGATTTGACTGCGTAGATCTGCAAAAAGTCTATACACAGAACACCGCGGGTCGCAGGAGGGCGCAAACGCTTACGCTTGGTCTAACAGCAAGTAAATTCCAACCTTTACTTACAGAGGTATTCTCAGGGGGGTTGCTAAGGTTGCCCGGGCAACTGCCCATATGGCCTTCTCGACTCACGTTGCCCTTCCGAGGGGAAAATAAATAAATAAATAAACCAAGGCCGTAGTCATGATGTCAACATTGGGGGGGACCAAATCTGTGGTGGGGTCTGAGGGACCTCAAACAAGTCAAGTCAAGTCAAGTTTATTTATATAGCGCATTTCATACACAGAGGTCATTCAATGTGCTTTACATAAACAAAACCAAACAATAATAACAAATAAAAGCATAGAAGGGCAATATAGTCAAAGAATAGTTAAAAGGGAAAATAATAAAAACAAAAACATAAGACACATGGTAAAATCATTTAAAAATAAAGAATAATTAGTAAGCAAAAACAAAGGCAAAGTAGTAAAAAAAAAGTAATAAAAGACAAAGTAGAATAATTATCAAGGCAGATTCAGAATTTGTAACTCGGCACAGTTAGCAGAAAGCATCTGAGAACAGTTTGGTCTTAAGTCTAGATATAAAACTGGCTACAGTTGGGACCTTTTTGATGTCATCCGAAAGTTGGTTCCACAGCTGAGCCGCATAGCAGCTAAAAGCTGCTTCACCATGTTTAGTTCTAACTGTAGGTTTTACGAGCAGGTTTTTCACCTGGGACCTGAGAGGACGAGAAGGTGTGTACTGCTGAAGCATGTCTGACAAGTATTTAGGTCCTGCTCCATTTACTGATTTATAAACAAGCAATAGTGCTTTAAAGTCAATTCTGTGACTTACTGGAAGCCAGTGCAAGGACTTAAGAATTGGAGTAATGTGGTCAGTTCTTTTAGTTTTTGTTAAAATCCTAGCTGCTGCATTTTGTATCACCTGAAGCTGTTTAATAGTCTTTTTAGGAAGGCCTGTGAACAGTCCATTGCAGTAATCAACCCTGCTGGAGATAAATGCATGAATGAGTTTTTCTAAGTCATGTTTTGACATCAGCCCTCTGAGTTTGGCAATATTTTTGAGGTGGTAAAAAGCTGATTTAGTTATCGCTTTCATGTGGCTGTTGAAATTTAGATCACTGTCAATTATTACACCAAGATTTTTAACAGTATCCTTTGCCTTCAACCCTTTTGTGTCAAGGAGAGTGGCAACCCTAAGTCTTTCCTCATTTTTACCAAATATAATTACTTCAGTTTTTTCTTTGTTCAGCTGAAGAAAATTTTGAGACATCCAGGTGTTGATTTGTTCTATACACTGACACATAGATTCAAGAGGACCATAGTCGTTTGGTGATAGAGCTAAGTAAATTTGTGTGTCATCTGCATAGCTATGATATGAAATCAAATTATTTTGAATGATTTGTCCAAGTGGGAGCATATAGAGGTTGAATAATAGTGGCCCCAAGATCGACCCCTGGGGAACACCACAGGTCAAGGACGTTGGTGTTGAGGTACAGTTTCCGATGGCAACAAAGAAGCTCCTTTCTTGTAGATATGATTTTAGCCAGCTGATAACTATGCCTGTAAATCCAACCCAGTGTTCTAGTCTGTGTAGTAAAATATTGTGATCAACAGTGTCAAATGCTGCACTAATATCCAGTAGCACTAGGACTGATGTTTTACCTGAATCTGTGTTGAGGCGTATGTCATTGGAAACTTTAATGAGAGCTGTTTCAGTGCTGTGATTTGCCTGAAAACCAGACTGAAAGTAATCAAAATACCCATTTGATGTTAGGAAGGTGGTTAATTGATTAAAGACTACTTTTTCAATAATTTTGCCAATAAAAGGTAGATTGGATATGGGCCTGTAATTGTTTAGCATGGAGGCATCCAGGTTATTCTTCTTGAGAAGTGGCTTTACAACAGCTGTTTTCAGTGACTTAGGAAAAGTGCCAGACAGCAGTGATACATTTACAATTTGAAGGACATCCGCCGCTATGAGGTGAAAAACAGTTTTGAAGAAATTGGTAGGCAGAGTGTCTAAGACACATGTGGAAGAGCTGAGATTCTGTACCGTTTTTTCAAGTGTTTCGTAGTCTATCAAGCTGAACTCTGACATCAAGTTTAGTTTCCCTCTGTTTGTTGCTGGAAGTTCAGGTTGTTGAATTTGTAATTGAGCAGATATGTTGAGTCTGACAGAACAGAATTTCAATACATTTCCTACCATGCAAAAAATATTATTCAAAATCACAAACAAGTCGTTAGTTAAGTCAGTCAATTAGGGTATTCCAAACTTTTGACGGACATAGGCATGGCATGGATGGATTATGAACCCCTGGGCACAGATGCCCCCCACTCCCCTCCAGATAGGCATTCTCCCACGGAAGATTTGTTAAAAAATGACCCTTTAAATGATGACTACTGTCTATCACCGACAGTGCATTGTAAAAGTTTTTTCCAACTTGTGTGCCGTCGCCACATTTGATTCCTACGTTTTGCCTGCATCGAGTGCGCATCTAAATAATATGCAAGATGCAACAATCATTTCTAAGAGGCCTATAAACAGGGTAATTCCTGGCATTAGTACTGTGCATTATTTATGTTGTAAGACATGTGAAAGAAATGAATGACACAGGCTTGCACAAATTCATCATTTAAAATAAAACATTTCACTTTCGCTATCATTGCGAGAATAGGTTAGGATATTGTTGCCAGCCCTACCTCACTGCAGTAGGGTCAGAGAGGGTTAAAGCAGAGCTAGTATAGTAATCAAGGATCTTTGGTAGGGTGAAGTAAATGGAAGCTTTTGATAGCACACGCCACTAACGAAACTAGGGTGACCAGATGTGCTCTTTTTCCAGGACATGTCTTCCTTGAGACCTTACAAATCGTCCAGATTTTTTTTTATTCTAGAGCCTCAAACGTGTTTACAGCGAAATTGCATTGCGTTTTTCTCTGTCGTTCACAAATAAGTTCAAAATAGCCTTTTGAGGCAGTGTTTTCTCTTATGTCCTCTTTTTCACAAACTAAAAAGAGGACACAATCAGGTCACCCTAGAAAAACGGAAAACCAACAGGTCAAACCACTCAGGGGTGTAGGCTACTCTGGAACCATCACTAGGTCACTAATTTGTTATTTATGTTTGATTACATTTCAGATGGTGGTGCTTCTTGGTTTCCTGTAGTGTTTTTTTCTTTCTTTATTTTTCTATGTTCGTATTTTGGGGGGGACATTTTGGTCATATTTGAATATTGGGGGGGGACACGTCCCCCTCAATGTCTATGGTGACTACGGCCCTGTAAATAAACCGTACAATGGATGCAGAATTTCACGTAGGCCTAGATAAAAAAAATCGCAAAGCCTCATTCACTTCCATTCGGGCACCGAAAGTGAAAGTCAGTAGGGGAATGGCCATAGACATATACACTAGATGTCGCCTTGACTACTGCTGTTCATTGGAACGAATGAGTCAATCGAGACGCCATCTTGCTTCAGTGATCCACTCCTCTATAATGCATTAGCATCAATCTGGGCAAAGATCTAGCGAAAATAAAATCACCATAAATCGTCAAAATCTCAAGCAATTATCTAGTTTTTTGGGTTGTTCCAACTGACAGGCATGTATTTATGGTTGAGTCTAGAGAAAACTAAGCTTAAGACGATAATAAAGATACATTTTACCCGTCTAGCCCCATAGACTCCCATTCATTCTGCACTAGCTAGCGGCGGCCCCTAGAGGAACAATGAGTAAACTGCAACCAGGTTCGATACAATGAAAGTAAACAGGCTCTTCTAGACAGGCTCTGGTTGAGGCCACATACCCCTCGTCTCGTTTACTCATGTAAATTGTAATCTCACCAGAAGCTGCTGTAGATCTGTAGAACATTTACCTCTGCTACTACAACTACATAGGCTACGCCAGTCGTTACTTTTATAATAATGGGTCAGTGCCATGGGCAAACGAGATGTAGCTGAATTCATAAATGACAAAGCCATGAGAAAGGTGATTTTCTTACGTTTCAACAACAAAGAAGCCGATCTGCCATCATTGTGAGAAGTTCCCAAATTTGTCGCTAATCGCTAAAAAGGTTTTCTATCGCTGGGGATGGCCAAACGTCGCTAAATAGGTAACGCTGACAATACAGGAGAACTAGTTTAGCGCTTCAGATCCCTGTACAAAGATGGCGGCGGTGTTGACGCATGCTGAGAAGCAGAAGGCGACATCTAGTGTATATATCTATGGGGGAATGGCAAACTGTTTACGTGGCTGAAGCGCTGCACGCGACCGGTGTTATACGGTAACTGGCTTTCATGTTAACTGGCTGGACTGTTCACTTTGCCTCTGGAGTTAACGTAACCGCCCCCTTCTTTTGCAGATGTGTTCAGCTGATGATTTAGCCTCCGATACCTGGCCGCAGATTCGTCTGTTTAACTGAAGTTCAAATAGACATTGTGATGCTCCACTTTGTTGTTTAATAAAGCTTTACAACACGATGTGTCGGCGTTGGAAGTGTCAGGTTGTCAGCTGGCTGAGTTTGTGTAATTTCCTGAAGTGGAAAGAGATTTTGTTCAGGCCTTAATAGATATCCTTTGTTTGAAAATAAATCGTTTATATTCTTTCCTCTTAATTCCATGTGTTGCAACTCTCACTGGTAACTTTGTTAACTTATCCAGCAAACTATTAAAAATTCACGACTGTAACAAAACACTGCAACTCTAGCTTGCCCTCGAACTAGTCCATCTTCCTGTTTCCGCCTTGTCGTGCTCGTCTGAAAAAAAATGAGTGGTGCGCTACCGTGTGCTACACGGCCCAAACCCTGGCGCGCCAGAGAGATCTACGTCATTTTGACGTCACATTGTCGCGCTACCGGTCGGGTGCGTCAGGTATGTAGAAGCCATTAGAAGCCAAGACAGATTGATTCACAGTTAACACCTGTGCCAGTGTTCTGATTAGCCAGGGAACTACTCTGGGAGCTTAACAAGCGCAGCTGGCTTAAGGCCATTATGACATCACAGCCATTCAAGTCTATGGGGGGAAAATGAGCTTTTTAAAATTTTTAATCCCCTATTTCTCAAAAAGTATAAACTTTTTTAAAAAATTTAAAAAAATACATCTCTTGCCCCACTCCAGACCTTCAGAACGGTTATTTCAACATGTCTGTACATTAAGCGGTTAGAGTCGCATTCATTCTTAAAAAGGTAAAAAGAAAAGAAGGTTATAATAATAATAATAAGAGGGTCATTCCACGTCAATTCAACCAGGGCCCACGCACTTAGGTCTCAAAAAATTCTGAAAAAATTACCAGGTGTACCTATGTTACCCAGGAGACACAGTCTTATGTAAGATCAATACTTTCCAAGATACAGCCAGTTTTACAGGGGGAGGCGGGTGTCGATTTTGTTCGGCCTCTTTTTTTTGTCAAAGTTCACAAGCCCACAGCGCAAGAACTAAACCATGTAGGAGGCTCAAATTTTGCATGCTGGTACAAAAATAGGAATAGTATGTAGCAAAATTGTCACGTTTGGTCTGGATAATCCTGCATGGCCATAGCTGTCCCTCAAAGTTGATACAAATTTTATTGGAGTTTTTGGCTGGGCTCTGTTTAAGCCTTCAGAAGACATATTTGTACTCAACATAGGCTCTTGATTTATTTTCCTTACTGAGATAAGTAGAAACACTCTCACAAAAAACAATGAACAGAAAACAAATTCCTTCAGGGTCTGAACAGCAGACTTTACAAGTCTAAAAAATCATTTTGGTTCTCATTTTCAGAGCAGTGATACACTGCTCAAAAAAATAAAGGGAACACCAAAACAACACAATGTAACTCCAAGTCAATCACACCTCTGTGAAATCAGCCTGTCCAGTTAGGAAGCAACACTGATTGTGAATCCATTTCACCTGCTGTTGTGCAAATGGAACAGGCAACAGGTGGAAATGAGAGGCAATTACCAAGACACCCCCTATAAAGGAGTGGTTCTGCAGGTGGTGTCCACAGACCATTTCTCTGCCCTCATCCCTTCTGGCTGATGTTTTGGTCACATTCACATTTTGTCAGTGTCCCACCCCTGGAGGTACCATGAGGCGGTGTCTTATCACCTGCTGAAGTCGCTCAGGTAGTGCTGCTCATCCAAGATGACACATCAATGCAAGCTGTGGCAAGGTTTGCTGTGTCTCCCAGCACAGTGTCCAGAGCATGGAGGAGATACCAGGAAACAGGCCAGTACACCAGGAGACGTGGAGGGGGCCGTAGGAGGGTAACAACCCAACAGCAGGACCGCTACCTCCTTCTTTGTGCAAGGAGGTACAGGCGGAGCACTGCCTGAGCCCTGCAAAATGAGCTTCAGCAGGCCACTGATGTGCATGTTTCTGCTCAAACGGTCAGGAACAGACTCCATGAGGGGGGTATTAGGGCCCGATGTCCACTAGTGGGGCCTGTGCTTACAGCCCAACACCGTGCATTGCGATTAAAATTGGCAAATTCGCCATTGGCGCCCTGTGCCCTTCACGGATGAGAGCAGGTTCACCCTGAGCACATGTGACTGTGGAGACGTCATGGAGAACGTTACGCTGCCTGCAACATCATCCAGCAGGACCGGTTTGGCGGTGGGTCAGTAATGGTTTGGGGAGGCATTTCTTTGGAAGGCCGCACAGCTCTCCTTGTGCAAACCAGAGGTACCTTGAATGCCGTTAGGTACCGGGATGAGATCCTCAGACCCATTGTGAGACCATATGCTGGTGCAGTGGGCCCTGGGTTCCTTCTGATGCATGACAATACCAGGCCTCATGTGGCTGAAGTGTGTCTGCAGTTCCTGCATGATGAAGGTATTGATGCTATGGACTGGTCTGCCCGTTCCCCAGACCTGAATCCTATTGAGCACATCTGGGACATCATGTCTCGTTCCATACACCAATGCCACGTTGCACCACAGACTGTCCAGGAGCTGACTGATGCTTTAATCCAGGTCTGGGAGAGGATCCCTCAGGAGACAATTCGCCATCTCATCAGGAGCATGCCCAGGCGTTGTAGGGAGGTCATACAGGCACGAGGAGGCCACACACACTACTGAGCCTCATTTTGACTTGTCCTGAGGAATTTCCACTTTCCACTTTTATTTTAAATAGGATTCCAAATCCAGACCCCCATGGGATTATGATTTAATTTTACGCTGATCATTTTTATGTTATTTTTTTCTCAACACATTTGACTATGTGATTAATAAAGATTTTCGACTGGAACATTTCATTATTGATATCCAGGATGTATTGTTTTAGTGTTCCCTTTATTTTTTTGAGCAGTGTGTGTATATCAGTGGCGGCTGGTGGTTAAAAAAATAACGGAGGAAGGAATGTCTGCTTGATTGGCGTTAGTGGTGTTGGTGGCATATGTGAACAATAGAGTATGTAGGCCGCCTACCCAGACACATTTATAGTAGCAGTATGTACTATGTAGCATTTTAACTGGCAATGTTGTGCAATAAATGCTGTTCTGACATTCTCGGGGGGGTCTGGGGGGGGCACAATGGACTTTGTAATATAATTTAAATATATAAGTCACTTTGGATAATAGTGCTAAATTAATAAATGTAAATGTAAATAAATGTAAATTTAGGTCTGGGAAGATATGTAGGTCTAGTTATGAAATACTGTTTTCCAGATGTGCAAAATTACGGAAAGTCTGGAGGTTTTGCTCAGTGTAATAGCCTACATTGGCAGAAAAGTCTATAATAATAAAAATAAACACCTGTTTTATAAAACCATGTAACTATTTACCATTAAAAATAGACCTTAAATGTGGTTATTTGTAACATGCTATGGTTTTTAAAGCCAAATCCCTATAATTTAAAGACAGGTTGTAATAGCTAAGTGGGAATTTATGAAAGCATACTCGAAAGGCAAATGTTATTGAAGACGTCATTAAAGGAATGCATCATGGTCTGAAACATTCATTAACAATGTTACCATCCAAAGATACATTTAGAACGGTGAAAACAAGAACATAACAACAAGAACCTTATTTAACAATTGTTTAGTTAAGGCATAACTTGGATGATTATAACAACTCATAACTATCCAAAAATGTTTTATCACCAAGTGAACTGTCCACGTATGTGACAGGCCAGCAGTAGGCTATGGCTGATTGTTTTCTGTGCTAACGTTACCAGTTAGCCATGAGTAGACTATTTGTCTGACTATGTAGCATTCAGTAGCCTACACTAGCCTTACCATCTTGTTTTGGAATATGAATTTTTGGAGCTGGTCTTCCTGCTTTGATAAACATTCATCATACATCAGTGTATTCGCAGTGTATTTGAATGTATAAAAGATTTGAGATTGTCCTCTGATTCCAAGGCCGTATAGTCATGATGTCAACATTGGGGGGGGGACCAAATCTGTGGTGGTGTCTGAGGGCCATGCAAAAAATATTATTAAAAATCACAAACAAGTTGTTACGACGTTTTTTCCAACTTGTGTGCCGTCGCCACATTTGATTCCTACGTTTTGCCTGCATGGATGCGCGATAAATAATATGCAAGATGCAACCATTTCTAGAGGCCTATAAACAGGGTAATTCCTGGCATTAGTACTAGCATATGAATGCATTATTTATGTTGTAAGACATGTGAAAGAAATGAATGACACGGGCTTGCACAAATTCATCATTTAAAATAAAACTTTTCACTTTCGCTATCATTGCGAGAATAGGTTACAATATGGACAATGTTTCAAAGTTCCCTTTGAGTCTGATCGACTCCAAAAATGTATGGGATTTCCTTAGCCTGTGCTACACCTTTCCAACAAGTTTTGTGAGAATTGTGTTGCCAGCCCTACCTCACCGCAGTAGGGTCAGAGAGGGTTAAAGCGGAGCTAGTACAGTAATCAAGGATCTTTGGTAGGGTGCAGTAAATGGAAGCTTTTGATAGTGCACGCCACTAACGAAAAACTAGGGTGACCAGATGTGCTCTTTTTCCAGGACATGTCCTCTTTGAGACCTTACAAATGGTCCAGAATTTTGTTATTCTAGAGCCTCAAACGTGTTTACAGCGAAATTGCATTGCGTTTTTCTCTGTCGTTCACAAATAAGTTCAAATAGCCTTTTGAGGCACTGTTTTCTCTTATGTCCTCTTTTTCACAAACTAAAAAGAGGACACAATCAGGCCGTACCCTAGAAAAACGGAAAACCACCAGGTCAAACCACTCAGGGGTGTAGGCTACTCTGGAACCACCACTAGGTCACTAATTTGTGCGTTATTTATGTTTGATTACATTTCAGATGGTGGTGGTTGTTGGTTTCCTGTAGAGTTTTATTTATTTATTTTTCTATGTCCGTATATTGGGGGGGACATTTTGGTCATATTTGAATATTGGGGGGGACACGTCCCCCTCAATGTCTATGGTGACTACGGCCCTGTCTGATTCCATTGTACAGTTTATTTCACGAGCAAACAACAAACAAGCTTTCCGTTCAACATAAGATTCGTAGACTGCAGATAACGTTCTTGAACCGTTGCCGCTAAAAACAGCACCCCCTATCGCAATTGAAAATTACTGTACGGAGGAGCTTCCTCCCTTGGCCATTGAAAACGACGTGATTCATGAGCCGCTGGGGTCCGAGGCGTTTATAATGGATTTCAATGAGGGGCTTGAGGAGGAAGCTCCTCCATGCAGTAATTTTCAATAGCGATAGGGGGTGCTGTTGACATTTTGACCTAGGGGAACGATTTTGTTCATTAATCGTTCGTTTTGACAGTAATTTATCACTTTATATATTTTTTATTTTTCTTTGAAATTTTAGGGAGGGTGTTCCTCCCTTTCCTCAATGAAGGAGCCTCCTCTGGTGTATATATATATATAATGTATAGATAATGTATAGAAAATAAGTTCGCCGGTTCGCCCTGTCGGGACTTATTTTCCCAATAATGACCGGCGTTCTATACATTATCCTGCTTATTACACGGCTACTTGCCAAAACAAAATAATAAATTCTCCACGATATGATTTTAGCCTACATAGCCTAGGCTATTTGTTACCGTTCATCATGGCATTTGCTGAGAAACAAATAGTTTGCAACAACACACGCTGAACTTGAATCAAACATTCTTTCGAACACAGCTGATCAACCGTCTGCTTTCACTTTTGAATGAAGTTCCAGTCCTTGCGTAGTGATATGAAAGATGTATCAGAAGCACAAAACCCGTTGCCATTGACAGCGGTAATTATATGTTTGCAGCGGTAATTACATGAAAATATTTTACCGTAGAACTTTGGGAAATCCCATTCAAGCCAATGGAGCGTTCTACTTGCCTTGTGAAGAGCCGTGTAATAATATTATATATATTTAAACAAACACATGCATTTACTTAGTCCCCCTGTCCCCTCTGAAGTTCAGTTTAAACTAGTGATCATTTCCCGATCCAGCCCTGTCTCTCTTTCCTGCTAATTTCTTGTCAATCTGCACTATTATATTGAAATTATATATATTAAACTGAAAAAAGAACATGCACATGCCCCTGCTGAAGTAACCTAACCAACATATGTTTTATTAAAAAAACAATTTAATTATGCTAACATTAGTACCAAAATGTGCTATTTTTCCCATTAATTGCGTCTATCTTCACAATTTAACACATTCTTTGACATTTTATCGTAGAATTGGAAAGCCCAGACCCTTTTACCTATATTTAGATATCAAGATCATCAAAATGTGATTATCCAATCCCAATCCAAGTCAAAAACCAAGTATAATGGCTTTCAGTGGTGGCCATCTTTGAAAATGGCGGCCTAATTGGATTTTTTGCGTGGCTAATGTGCTTTTTGGATAAAGTGGGTCCCAAAGAATATTTGTGCCAAGTTTGATGCTTGTATCACAAAGTGAACGATGGTTTCACTAATCTTAGGAAAACCACACGATAAATTCTGAATAGTCTGAAATGAGATGTTATTATCATTGAGACAACAGGGGTATACAAAAAAATCCGATTGTAGCTTACAGCAGCCGACTATTTAGGTTAAGTTTATAACGTTGTGGACGGCCACCAAGCGTCTTCTGCCTTGCGGCTGCGCGCGCATCTAGTTTTGTTGGTAAACGGGAAACCCGTGTATTCATGCACGCCAGCTGTTTACTGTCTTTAAAGCACCAGGTGCGTCTGTCTATTTCTCAAACAGCAGAATGCTTAAATGCTATGTTAAGCTACAAGTAGGCCTAGGTCAATGTATAACATTAGCTTGGAATGTTTTTACAGTAAGCATTGGTAGTTGTGAAAGCAGCTGCATCCCTTCCAAATATCAAAATATGGAAATGCTAACATATCTTTTCTTTCTCCCTCAAGGTGCTTTGCTTAAATTGCTCAGCCCTCAGGCTCTTCCTAAGGATACCTCCACTGATGAAGATGGCCTGAAAGGTTAATCTTATGTGTGTGTGTGTGTGTGTGTGTGTGTGTGTACTTGTATTTATGTTGGATTTTTAAATTGCCATACAACCTGCACTCTTTATAGTTTGAACAATGCATCCTTTTTCTGCATAAGATGTGTTTTATTTTCTCACTTTGTGAGAACTGAAAAATGTTAATGTGAGTGTGTGTGTGTGTATGTTGGATTTAGTTATTGTGCACTTTTTTACATTTATATTGGATTTTATGGTACGGTGGTGTTTTTGCAAATGTTTTTTTTGTATTTATATAAACTGTGGGTAAACTTAAACTGTATGGCTATGCGGTGCTTCCTGTAGGCTTTGCGTGCGGTGGGGGAGGGGGGGGGGGGCCTCCATGTCCATTTTGCTTGGGGCCCCCAAATTCCTTGAAACGGCCCTGACTGCGGCTCACTGGTAGTTATTATAGGTAACTTCAAATCAGCGCGATTTACCCTTATAGGCTACTGCACATTACAAGATCTGTACGAGATGATCCGCAGCACTGAAGTGAGAAATGATTTAACTCGTTGTGTAGCGCATGTGAGCGCTTTTCCCCCCATTTCAACCTGAATATTGGTAGGGACATTTCAGTCGTAATTTGACATTGGTGTGGACACGTCCTTCGGTCCCCACGCAAATCTACGCCAATGCCTCACTGTGTTCACATGGACTTTTATTAACTAACTTTAAGTCAATTACTACCTCTAAATATTCTCCAAAACTCATAAAACTTTGCAAATAATGTTTTTCCAACGAATATAACATATCCAGGGGCTCAGAGCATAAAAAATTAGGTATTATTTTTTTCTATCAAAATAAGGACCACCCTAATGTATAATAATAATAATGAATACAATCATACCTGAAAATAACGGTTTTGTGACCTTAATTCAATATGGCCAGTGATTTAGGAGAAAATTATTGTGTTAATTACGGTGAAATATTTTTCTTCATGTTCAATGACCCCAGATAGTCCGGTGGACAGAAAGGTGAACCCGGAAATGTTGAGTACACCAAAGTTTTATGATAGAAATATATAGTATGGGTCCCCAGCATGCAGAAACTGCCGGATGCTAATTTGCATATGTTGGGCAATTTGTGTAATTCAGCTAATTAGCATAAATTAGCATAATCACCTATATTGATCATATTATAGGAGCTGCTTGGGCAAAATGGACAATGTTAGTATGCTTTTAGGGGTTACTGGAGATGCTGAGTCCATACCTGACATTTTCAAGATTCAAAATCATTTTTTAAACATGGTTTGGTCACGTTTTTACTCTCATTAAGCTGATTTTGCTGAGTTTTTGGGGCCGATTTAGACAGATTTTTGGAGGATAAAAATGTTCTGTGTTCAGGAATAATTTGGATCCTCAAGTTATTTCTGAATTCCACAATAATTTTGAAAATAGCTATTCACTGGCCCTCTGCTGTGACTCACAATTGAGTAACAAAGTGAAGAACTACAGTAGCCTCTACTACTCCTCTCTGTCTTCATCCATTGTCCTGTCGTCATCTTCTCCAGATTCTTCATCCCTGTCCTTCTGCTCTTTTTGCTGTGTTAATATGTTGCAACATGTAACATCACTGCCTTTGCAGAAACAATAATTAGTACAGGCCAGGCCTGCAGTTGCACTTTCCAGATACATGTATACACAGTTTTAACCCAGCTGTGCAGTTACAGCTGATAACATCTAACAAATCAGGAGGAGCAACAGGACTTGAATCGAGGGTGGGCGAGTTCTTCTTTCTTCATACCTGTCTTCTTACTCCATTCAAACGCGGTAATATCCACTGCCGGTGGATCAGGACGGTCTGGTGCTTTCCAAAGCAGCACCTGTAGATGGGCACGTTTTCCATAGAGGAGCAAGTTGCGTTCTGTAAGAGACAGTGTCTTCAGTGCTGGAGGAGCCGGGAGTGGGAGACCTCTCCGCCAGGGATGGATCACTGCACGGGCCTACCGGGCCCAAGGGGTCAGGGGGCCCTGAAGCCCAAGCCTTTGCATGAAATCATTGCCTCAATATCAACACATTATCAGGATGTAGGGTATTGAAGGGAATAATTCTGTATTCATATTTTATGTGAATGGTTTAATGATTGAAGTCTTTATGACTTGAATACTGTGTAGTTCTTATGGTCATTTGTGATTTTGTACCCATGTGTACCCTGTGTGTGTGTCTTTGGTCTGTATGCAAGCATCCTTTGTTTATCCTTGAATTCAGTGAAAGCCTGTCTATAGCCCCTTGCCTATCACCAGGTGTGAAATGTTGATGTTTGTAGAACCGCATGTGTCCAAGCCTCTGAAGGACTTCCCAGGAAAGGGGGTAGTTTTAATTAAAAGACAATAGAAGCTGGCCAGATGTCACCCAAAAGGCCACATCCCCCACCTTTACCTTGCATATTCATACCAGTAGGTCACTCCCTCTCTTTGTGTGTAACTTTAAATATGGTCTCTGTTAGTCAGAGAAGTCAGAGAAATACTGAGAACATCTGGTGGAAACCAATGATGGGGTGACCCAAACATGTACCTCTCTCCCTTGAGGGCCACTGGCCCTCATTGAAAAGAATAAAGTCTGGATCCTGATCTGCATCGTCCTGATCTCAAGAGTCTCAAGAGAAATATGGTAGTAAAAATATACTATCAGTATGAATCTGATTGAATTTAGTATTGGCCATCCCCAAAATGCACCAGAATACAGGAAATCACATCAAACAAATTAAAACATTTCTGAGGGAGGACCCCCAAACCCCCCTTCCACATATGCGACAATTAGTGGGGGGCCCTTAATACATCTGGGCCCAGGGGCCCGAAAGTTCATAATCCGTCCATGCTCACCGCTAGGTGGAGGCCCAAGCAAAAGGATCCAAAAAGAGCCCTTGCAAGGGGTACTAAAAAGCTTACAGAGGCCTTCAGTAGAGACCAGCCGTCACCTGGGCCTGGCTACGGGAGGAGTGCTTGCCTGAAGAGGGTCTCGATGCAGTGGCCAGTGGCGGAGAAAGACTTCACGCAACCGTGAAAGCGGCCTGAGGAAGCAGCCTTGGAAGACGAGGTGGTGACGCCGGCCTGGGCACTGACTTCACCGCGAGAAGACCTGGAGCCCCTGCCCCCGCCGGGGCGGCTTTAGGCTGGAGTTGCCGGTGGCCCTGGCTGCGGAGCAGAGCAGAAGTGGAGCGGCAAGGAGGTGGAGCCGTTTGAGGCACGACGGCTGGGCAGCCTCGCAGGAAGGGCCCTCTGAAAAACTGAACTGTAAGCCTTTGGGTGCGTGTGGGAGGCACCATGCTGTGCGGGCGCCTGTTCGAGTTGGCCTGTTCGCTGGCGCTCTTTAGAAAAATAAGGGGAAAAAAAGTTTGTTGTGTGAAATCCGATGCCACGAGCCAGAGAGAAGGTCTAGGCCTTGGCGCGACCGTGGCGGAGTGGAGCGGCCGGGAGCAGCGGAGGACAGCTCTGCGACAAGGCAGCAGAGGAGGGACACCAACGTCGGTAGCTGTAGCCTGATTGCGCAGCGTGGTCCGGCTGCGATGGAGCTGGAGTCTGCTGCCCCAACTGGCAAGACGACTGAGCGGAGCGTCGGAGGTGTGGTGCCGGTTACGGTGCTCAGTGCCGGGGGGTCTGTGGCAGTGGAGGCTAGGCCCCGCCAGGTGTTGGAGGAACTTTGCTGTGGTGCACACTGCGAAAGTGCGACCTGAGGCCGTTCGCTGGGGACGAGCAGCAGCGGCCAGGTGACTGCCAGCACGCCCGCATTGGGCCGCTGGTGGTCGGGGTGAGTAGGGCTCTTGTGGTGTGTGCACCCCACCTGCTGTGTGGCAGTGCCAGAGACTTTGCTGGACTGAATGTGGGAACGCCCACGCCGAGGACGGCAATAGCTTGTAGGGGAACTGTGTAGCGTGCTGGACTGTGCTTGAAATTCCCACAATGTTTTGCGCTGGGGATTCTGGGAGAACTTTGGGGTTGTTAATATGTGTGCTTGTGCCTTTATGGTGTGGCGTCCAACCCTATGTGTGTAAGGTGCGAGTGTTCTTGACTTCCCTAGCGTGTGCTATGTTCTGTGCCTATGTCCCTGCTGCCGACCTTTAATAAAGCTTTTGATTAGACAACGCTGTCTCATCAATCGTTACACTATTAAATTTGCTTAGCATCATTAGCATGCTGCACATATATGTTAAAGCTCTTGCATTCAAGTTGAATGATCATCTCAATACCAATGTTTCCCAAAAGGGCATGTCCCAAGGAGAACAATATTACCTTTAACACACATGAGGAAACTGAACAGTCCAATCAGTAGACTATGATAAGCTAGCCAACTATGCTACTTTGTTTACAATATTTCCAGGCTTTAACCAGACAGCTTAATGTGGTAGAGTTATAATAGAAATAGTAGGCCTAGGCTATAGGCTAATCTGCATAAAGTGGGCTGTCATAAATAGCAGACATTCAGTATTCTCTCTTTTTATATCAGGATATAAAATAATACAGATATATTATATTGTAGTCTAGCCACCCCCCCCCCCCTCCAAAAAAAGAGGTTTGTATCAAACCGTGGGTCAAAAATCACTATACGAATCGAATTGTTAAGTTGGTGTATTGTTACAGCCCTACTGTATAGCCCTATCCTCCAAAAATCTGTCTAAATTGGACCAAAAAACTCAGCAAAATCAGCTTAATGAGAGTAAAAACGTGACCAAACCAAGTTTAAATAGTGATTCTGAATCTTGAAAATGTCAGATATGGACTCAACATCTCCAGTAACCCCTAAAAACATACTAACATTGTCCATTTTGGCCAAGCAGCTCTTATAATATGATCAATATAGGCAATTATGCTAATTTATGCTAATTATCTCAATTACACAAATTGCCCAACATATGCAAATTAGCATCCGGCAGTTTCTACATGCTGGGAACCCATACTATATATTTCCATCATAAAACTTTGGTGTACTCAACATTTCCGGGTCCACAATGGGGCTCTATGGGCTGTCCACCGGACTAAGAAGACAGTCCAACCACTCTCCAAAAATTAACATTTCAAACCCACAGAACCACATAGGCCCCCCTACTAACATGTGAAGTATATAAAGTGTTGTCTGAGTGACTGAAATGAGAGCTTCACATACAGTAGGCTGCTCTGATAGGTTATAATTCAAAAAGTGTTCCTTTTAAATAGAGTTAAGGTATTCAGTGATAAACTAGATATGACTGCAGCTCAGTCCTGTACATCCGTTTCGCGAAAATAAATCACACTTGTCAATTTGTCTCCATCTCCTACTCCATCCCCCGCTCTTGACATTTTTTCGTATGCTTGTACAGGGCCGGAGTGGGGCCACTTTTCAGCCCGGGAGTTTCAGGCCCAAGGCCCAAGACGTTTTCCACAGTGGTGGAAATTTGATAAATGAAGCAACATTTCAGCTCTTACTATCCTGTAGTTTTTATTAGTACCATGGTTCAACAAATGTGTAAGGGTTATATAATAATTCACTTCAACTCAGAAGTTAACAAAAAAGATTCCACTATTCCACAAGTTAACAAAAACAGAAAGAATGAAAGAAAGCCTTTAAAATGTAGCCTATCCCACGCTTCCACAAAGAGGCATATTGAACTAATGTTTAGGCTACATGTTTTTTGCATGGGTAGGCTATATTGTTGGTGATTTACTCCTTTACTACACCCTCTTCTAAGCAAACAAGGCATATAGGTTCATCATGTAGCATAATTGTTCTTTCTTACATTAAATAACTTTAATTTATCCTCTCTACTTGTCCCTGTAGTCATGGCCTCCTCATCACTAATTTCGGGCTCATCATTTTCAGTGGTCGACTGGTTGATCTGCTGCTCAGAGGCTACAATTTTTACCGCATAGGCCTACACAGATCAAACTTCAGTTTTGTTATTAATGTTTGCATACTGCAAAGTCTATGAATCGGATACAAAAGTATAATATTTTAAGTAGTTTAATATGTTGCTTGCAAATAGCTTGACAACGCTACAAACGTCCAATATTAGCCCAATAACTGCTGATAATCATTGCCTATAGGCTATCTCTCTTTACCAGTTGCCACTTTTGTCTGTAGGCCTAATCTGGAATCTTGGCACATTTAACAGCATCTACCTGGCCGTTTCAGTCCCTCCTGGCCTCTTTCTACCATCCATCCTTCCTGACGCTTACTGTAGGGCCGGCTCGGCTATCCGTATCAGAGAAAACTTTTTGGAAAAGACGGGCTATATGGACCCAACCAACTCTTTTTGGGAGGGGAGAACACCCTCACATGGTAGGCTACAACCCATGCAGAGGCAACGGTGCCATGCACAGAATGCGGAACGTGTAGCCTACTTTAAGAGAAGTTATAACGTGACAAATGTCAATATTTTTTTCCCTCGACCGGTGTTACATGGCAACTGGCTTCCGTGTTAACTGGCTGCGTTGATGACGTTTCATGATTGATGACGAGTCTTTGACAGATGTGGCCGCTTGCAGATTTGTCACTTTCTGATATAGGCCTACTAGAGACGCACACAAATATGCATGACATGTTTAAAAGTCAAAAATGTATGTAATACTACATGCACTAGACCATGAATATGCCACCCAAAAAACAAACACCTAAGGGACTGTACGATATTTACCGGGGGGGGGGAGGGCCGGTCGTCAGGGGGGGGAGGGCCTAAGAGAATTTTTTAAGCCTTAGGGGAAGGCCCAGGAGAATTTTTTTGGCCTGGGGGGAGGGCCGAGGAAAATTATTTTTTCCTGGTCCATGATATTTTTTCCCCCTGATCAATGATCCGTTTTCGATATTTTAAAAGGTTTGTAGGCCAAAACATGATTCACGTCCTTTTGACAGAGTGAGCGAGTCCAAAAAGTCGCAACCCTACCTGAATCTCCCACAACTCCCCTCGTAAGCTTGCAGGTCACCCGCGGTTATGAGTCATAAACCAAATATTTGAATGATATTCGGGTCATTTGCGGGCGGGTCAGTTAAAATTAATTAAATATATATTTTCTACAAATAGGCCTACTTAAAATATCACGAGAAGGCTAGCATCAATACAGTAAAGCATCAATACAGTAGCCTAAGTCAACAGTAAAGAAGCTGAAGACGCGAGTTAAAATAATAAAGACACCCCTTCAGGAAAAACGATATAGGCTATGGGAAATATTGGGAAAAGTTCTTAAAGAAGATGACAGTAGTACAAGTTATGGTCTATGTAGGCCTACTTCTTGCGAAGCCATTTAAAAGTATGACAGCCGAAACGGGCAGCCTGCAGGAATAAATCTTATGGCACAGACTACACAGCCATATCTACCGGTATCAGTGTTGCGCGGTCTGCCCGAAATTAAGCGGTCACCCGCGGTTATGAGTCATAAACAAAATATTTTAATGATATTCGGGTCATTTGCGGGCGGGTCAGTTAAAATTAATTAAATATATATTTTCTACAAATAGGCCTACTTAAAATATCACGAGAAAGCTAGCATCAATACAGTAAAGCATCAATACAGTAAAGTCAACAGTAAAGAAGCAAGACGCGAGTTAAAATAATAAAGACACCCCTTCAGGAAAAGCGATATAGGCTATGGTTATGGTCTAGGCCTACTTCTTGCGAAGCCATTTAAAAGTATGACAGCCAAAACGGGCAGCCTGCAGGAATAAATGTTATGGCACAGACTACACAGCCATATCTACCGGTATGTATAGGTTCGCGCATGCATAAAAGTTACCTTAGTTCGTTGTGTTTGTGACTTTAAACAGTGGATGTGCTTTAGTAAAGCTTTGTGTTTCATTCAGCATTATAAACCAGTTCTTACGCTAACGTTTTGACCAGCAATGTATCTCTCTCGCCTACCTCGCCTCACCATTTCTGTTTTCGAAAGAAAGATGTATGTCCATGGCCTTCAAATCTTATCCTAGTGTTCTTATCCTTTGTGTGTTGCGTGCGTGCTTGCGCTCTTATTCTCATTCTTTCTCCTGCGCAAACATTATGTCCTGCATGCTTACTGCGTGTAGTTCTACTGCATCAAGTTTCGTAAATAAATTAGTTTGTTTTTACAGAAATGGCCTACTGTCACACTGCATGCAGCCTATAACCAAAAGCACACATTTTGTAAATAAGCGGGTCGGATCGCGGGTCGGGTATAATTTTGTCCTAATTAATATTCGCGGTCCGAGTTGCGGTCGGGTTGATTAAAATATCGGGCGACCGCGGGCCGCTTGTGACCAAACCCGCGCAACACTGACCGGTATGTATAGGTTCGCGCAGGCACGGCGCTACGGGTGGGCCTGGATGGGCCTAGGCCCACCCACTTTTCAACAGGCCCACCCAAAACTTTTCTTAAAAAAAAAATTAAAAAAAAATGTAATAGGCTATATTTTAATTTTGTCAAGAATTATTAAAAAGCGGCAAATAATCTCATAATCTGTGCTAAAATATTCTAAATGTTTAGTTTTCAAAACTATTTTAAAAAGCTGGTGATGTTTCTGTGCAAGTTCAGCAGTGCCAGATACATTAGGTTCTGGGTCGGATCTAGCTTGTCGGTATGCTAGGCTAGCTCCAAGTGATCTGAAAGTGTGAAAATAATTTCCAGTAAAGGACAGTGCTGCAACAGTCGTTGTTTAGGTACCTTAAACGTGCACAAACGGTATCGTTGTATCGCTGCAACCAGGAGATGAAGGATAGCTGAGATCCATAACACCTAGCACATCTCTATGGCTTAATGGCTTCTGAAATGTTTTTTTTTTTTGCAATGCAGCTTGTTGATATTGTGATCGTTGATCCGATTTGCATTAAAGGGCCTAATGGGTGTGATTGATCTTTATGAGCTCTCTTGGAGCATGTTTTACATGACAGATGACGTTGTCAATGAACAAGTTCTGTGCCCGAGGGGTAGGCCTAGTAGCCAGCTGATTTTGCTAGGGCTTCAGCCCCGAATGTATTTTGTACAGTTGACTAACAAATATGAAACCATTATTCCGATCGCGCATTGAAACTTTGAGATGAGATGGACGTATTTAATGTAGCCCATGGCAGCACTTTGTACGCTTTTTCTGATACATTAGATAATTTCCTCCTCCCCCTTTCTGTCCGCACATTCACGGTCAGGCATTAGGGCCCAGCGGGAACATGGTTAGGTTAATGAGGTCTCACTTAGGCCTTAAAACGTCATCTGTAAATCACCTGGCATGAGACGCCGAGCCTATTGTTCATCCGAGTGCACCTGTGTCGTTAGCAAGCGTGGCCTACTTTGCCTCCATACTGGAATGTTTGTGGATTGTATCGGATGTGCGTTTTAAGTCTTTATCTTCATACTGGATTGTTAAGTCAAGCAGCCTCGCTGGTGGTGTGAGCCCAGCTGTAACGCCGGGCCTGCAACGAGACAAGTTTCATACTGGATTGTATCGGATGTGCGTTTAAGTCTTTACCTTCATACTGGATTGTTAATTCAAGCAGCGTCGCTGGTGGTGTGAGCCCAGCTGTAACGCCGTACACGCAACGAGACGAGTTTCGGGGTTAAGTGAGTCAACCAAGGTAATGTTGCTCTCTTTCTCTGGTAGCCTTCATCCTTTAAGCTACGTTATACTCGTCACTTATGTGAGTGTATTTAATGCTTCGGGTGTTGGGTATACATGGGATTAACTACGGAAATTTCCTCGCATGGTAACTCTCCCATTTCTACTCTCAGGAACGAGTCTATATTACTACACGGTGGCTTGCCGCGGCCGTGGCCCTAATTGGTGTTGCTACGATAGAGGGGGGCACCACTGTTTTTCCCATGTTGATTTTATTGTTTTTTTATTAAGTTTGTTTCTTATTGAGCTCTCGTGAATTTAGTGGGCTATGTGCAATATCTGACTAGGCCTAGGTTTCTGACTAGTGTGTGCTGTCGCAAACTGAAGAGGCGTATTGGGCTAGTGCAATATCTAAGGTGATCGATCTCTAATGCGTGTCTGGTGATTTGCATTAGTTGTGTTAATATTCAACGGGTTTGTGCAATTATATCTATGTGCAATTATCAGTGGCTATATGGGCTAAGTGCAATATATTTCAGTCTTTGATGTTAGTACACCGCTTAACTAAGGTGTGTGTGTGTGTGTGTGTAGCCAACCCCAGTTATTCTCACCCTTGTGTGCTGTGTATCTTGGGCACTCTGAATAGAAGTTACCTTCTCTTAAAGTGGCAGCTGCATTCATTTTCAATTGTAGCCTACATTAGGTGTTTTGTTTGATTTTGTTTAGTGTTTGCTGTGAAACATCTTTGCTGTGTGGTGTCTTATTGGTCGGTACCATCACTACATCTCTGAGCCTCAGTACTAGCTGTTGAGTACTGGTTGTATTGAGCTGAAGTCCTGGACTATTGCAAATTTGCACAGTGTACTGTCTGACTGTTGGATGTAATTTATAATCCTTTAATAGTAACTTATTTCAGTGACTATATTTATGGTTCCTATTTACTACGGTTTGCATAATAATATCTACCATTTATTACTTTCTGCCATTTTGCACAATATCTGAGATACTACTTAATGCCATTTTGCACAATATTGAGATTGCCTTTTTGCACATTGCCTACGATTACCCTTATTGGTGGCGATTTATAGCCCATTGTCTTCTTTGTGTATAAAAACAACTGTGAAATAAATAAGAATTTGAATACATGACTGCTGTATCCTGATCAGTTTATTCTCTTAGTGAACTTGCTGGGGAATTGATGTATGGTATAGGGCTCTCCCACCCTTCTAACCGGGAGTGGCGTAGTCACTGTTTAGAACATTATGCTTCAGGCCACATTAACATACAAGCGGGCACGGGTGAACTCACTCTTATTCATGCAGCAGATGAACGTTGAGAGCATGAGCATGAACGTTACCTTCCATAACACATAATTTGGAACGTAGGCTACGTGCGCGCGCGAGGTTGGGCATGTCATTGTTTGCATTTGATATTTGGTATAGGCCTACGTTACAAGGAAATCATGAAGTCATCAATAACAAGGTGGTGGTGGAGTTATCCTGTTCTCGTCATTTAGACTACCCTACAAGTTCAGTTTTTTTTTATCAGCCTCTAGCCTACAGTCTGGAGCTGGCCAAACAGTGGTGGCCTGCTTTGCCTAGTTGTAAAATCGAATTAGTGAGTCTTCAATGTTCCCTTCTCCCTAAGCTAAGCATAACAAACCATATAATGCATATTGCTATTTAAAAGCCACTCTGCTAGGTGGCTATATAGTTCGTTTCTAGCAAACAGAAAATGTCAAGATAGCTAAATGTCATTAGGCTACATCCTCTAATTGTCAAAACGTTATTGTCCATTTTTTTTAAGGCCCACCCACAATTGGTCTGGCCCATCCAAAACTGGAATCCTGGCGCCGTGCCTGGGTTCGCGCATGCATAAAAGTTACCTTAGTTCGTTGTGTTTGTGACTTTAAACAGTGGATGTGCTTAAGTAAAGCTTTGTGCTTCATTCATCATTTTAAACCAGTTCTTACGCTAACGTTTTGACCAGCAATGTATCTCTCTTGCCTACCTTGCCTCCCCATTTCTATTTTCGAAAGAAGTATGTCCATGGCCAAATCTTATCCTAGTGTTCTAATCCTTGGTGGTTGCATGCGTGCTTGCGCTCTTATTCTCATTCTCTCTCCTGCGCAAACATTATGTCCTGCATGCCTGCGTGTAGTTCTACTGCATAAAGTTTTGCAAATAAATTCGTTTGTTTTACAGAAATGGACTACTGCATGCAGGCTATAACCAAAAGCACACATTTTGTAAATAAGTGGGTCGGGTATAATTTTGTCCTAATTAATATTCGCGGTCCGAGTTGCGGTCGGGTTGATTAAAATATCGGGCGACCGCGGGCCGCTTGTGACCAAACCCGCGCAACACTGGTTTGTAGCCCCGTGTGTGTGTATGTGTGCTTATGACATTTGCTGGCCGTTTTAACCTTGTAAACGTAATAAGTTTTATTTGATTCACGTAGGGGGGAGGGCCTAGGAGAATTTTTTTGAGCCGGGGGGAGGCCCCTGGAGAAAAAAAAATTGACCAGGGGGGAGGGCCAGGCAGAACATTTTTAACCCGATCGTCTGGCGACCGGCCCTCCCCCCCCGCTAAA
Source organism: Alosa pseudoharengus (assembly GCF_046254945.1). Taxonomy (NCBI): domain Eukaryota; kingdom Metazoa; phylum Chordata; class Actinopteri; order Clupeiformes; family Clupeidae; genus Alosa; species Alosa pseudoharengus. The sequence goes on along the minus strand of NW_027468609.1, from coordinate 5,959,638 downwards.
TATCGTACAGTCCCTAAATGGCATAAATTAACTTCACGTGGGTATCGAACCACGAATAAATTGACCTGGTTGCTTGTTAACCAGACGTCTATCAACTTGCGCCACGAGCCAGCTGACAGCACCCGCAGAAATTGACTTTAGTTGTATGATTAAAAGAAGTCAGCTAACGTTATGATAATTGTAACAAGTTAACATAGATGTTCATGTTATCTGGCTACCATGTTATCATGCTACCGTTGCCCAAGCCATTTAGTAGGCCTTCATGGTTAAGTATCATGGTTAAGTTGTATAAACGTTTCACTGAGGTTAGGCTGTGGCCGCCCCTACCTGAAGTGTCTGTAGAGCAAATAAATCAGCAAATAAATCAAATAAAAATATGTTGCCTAATTGTGTATCCTTTTGTCCAGCCTATTCTATTAAGAATTCAGTTCATGAAACACAGGCATTGAAACCCACAGTGCAATGGGCAGGAGAAGTCTATAACGTGTCCATATTTTACACAGAATTTGCGCACAGGGAGAATCAAAATTCTTAGGCTAGGCTATTAACGTTAATGTTGCTGACATGGGTTGGTATTTTATTTAGCCTACCAATTCACACATTTGTGCTTCTCCTGTGGCGCAACAGGTTAATGCCTATATGTTGCTTTTTCACGCAGTCGACATGGGTTCAATCCTCCCCATTACACGTTTTTTTTATTATTATTTATTTATTTTTAGACCAGCAACGCTTCCTGTAGGCTACAGTAGGATACTAGGTGGCCACAGAGAGCCTGACCAGCAGTCAGTGAAAACTTAACCATGATACTGTAGCATCGGCGCATAAAGACTGTGTTAGCGTTCTCCAGCAAAAGGCATGCTGGGACACGAGGGTGAACAATCGGGGGGTTTATGTCGTATTTCCCCTAAGTTAGAAGTGTAAAAAAAAAAATCCCTCATGTGTGTTCCTTTTCGTGTGGGGGCTGGACCTCCCCTGTTGGTGTAGTATGTGTGTTTCCTTGACATGCCCTGTGTGTATTGTAATCTGTGTCTGAGTCCCTGCCCTCGTTCGTGAGCCAATAAAGCTGCCATTGAACAACGTTAGTGTGGAGTGCATTAAACGTTACAATACTTTGAAGACCTACTGGCTTGGGCAACTGCTGTAGCAAGACAACATGTACCATCAGCCGTGTTAACTTGCTACAATCGCCAGCTAGACTAAGTCAATTAAATTTCACAATGAATTATCAGCTGGTTCGTGGCGCAAGTACATAGATAAATGGTTATCATGTAAGAGGTTTCATTTAGGAAGCAGGTTCGATACCCACTGAGTTGTTATTAGGCTATTTATATTTATTTTTTTGGTGGCATATTCATGGTCCAGTGCATGTAGCGTACTACAGACAATTTTGACATTTAAATATGTCATGCATATTTGTATTTGTTCGTCTCCAGTTTCCATCATAAAGTGACAAATCTGCAAGCGGCCACATCTGTCAAAGAAACGTCATCACTCGTTAAACGTCACCAACGCAGCCAGTTAACATGGGTGCCAGTTGCCATGTAACACCGGCCCAAAAGTGAAGCGGCCCATTGGGAATTGTCCCGATTCTCCCGATTACCCACCCCGGGCCTGTGCTTGTATGTGCGTGCCTGCATGTGTGTGTGTGCCACCACACAACCTTGACCACTGTTTTCCCTTGTTAGAGTTTTTGCACCAATCAGTGTTACAGTAGCAACTGAGTGTCCTCTGTAGGATTCTCTGGTTGTTGCGTTGTGTTTCAGTTCTAATGTTTGTATTGAAGATGGTCAATAAAGCTTGACAGCGGGATCAGGATCGGCAATTAGATGATGATTTATTGTAGATGGTACAATAATGAATAACATAACACAGGCTAAGTCTCAAACAGTAAAACTGTGCAGAGTCTAACAGTTGACGGCGGCTGAGCCTTCCGACAGAAGATGCTCCTTGGTCGCTTCCTCCGTCTCCGAGTCAAAACCTAAGACAAAGCCTGTTATACTAAAACATACAAATGACAATCATGCCAACGTGACAGGAGCCAACCAGTGTACAAAACCCGGCTCTGGCCAGATGGAGATACCAGCCCGAATAGGCAGACATGCTGTCTCCCTCGGCCTATGTTATGTCTGATGTTCCTCGGATGTTCCCAAACATCGGCCCAGAATTCTACACCTCGTTTGATGTATGGTATTGGTTTATTTTCATTTTGTTTGGTTTTATCTATGCTGACTGAACAGAAACACTGTTTTATTTACATGGTGCTTGTCGTGGTTGGCAAGTGCATCCACACAGTAGACTGTTACTCTGGGGCCATAGGGGTCTAGGCCCTGGCAGTATTAGTTCATATTGGGTTCCCTGTAACCCCTGACTTAGTGCATCCACACAAGGTAGACTGTTACTCCTGGGTCATAGGGGTCTATGTCCCAGACAGTATTAGTTCATATTAGGTTTATTGTAACTAGTTCATATTAGGTTTATTGTAACCCTTGCTATCGTGTGTGTGTGTGTGTGTGTGTGTGTGTGTGTGTGTGTGTGTGTGTGTCTCAGAAGCATTCCATGGGTGCTGATTAGTGTGTGTCTGCTTGGTCTTGTTTTGTCCTCTTGCTCACCCCTACCAACTAAGAAAAATAAATACATTTTTATATATACTATTGCCTCTGTCTGCGTCCATTTAGTTGGATAACCTGGGGGTCCTGTCACACAACCACAAAAAAATCAATTAAAACATGACTCAATAAAGCTATCTTTATTATATTCAAGTCATTTCATTCCATACACATCTGTTTAAGAACAGGAATTAAGTACACAAAACATTTTGAGGACAGGAGAGACCAAACATCACAGTGAAAGGGAGAAGTAATGGTCACAATTAATCACAAATTGCTGGACTCTTTAAAAAATTATACAAAGTTTATGGTCAAAACGAGTACTGTAAATCTTTTTTTGCACCAAACAAATACCCACATCAAACAAGGAGTGACAGACAGACAGCCCAACACAAACAGAGCAGCTTAATAGTGCAACAGAAATGTGTAAAGAAGAAATGCTCATTTGAATTACAATACCACATTCAATCAAAGAAATGCAGACCACTCACAAACACACATCAACAAATCCCAATAGCTCAACCCTGTTGGGAACCACTGGCTGCTCAGCTGGAGAGTCGACCTGGTTGGGCAGGCCTACGTATTATCACAGGAACAAGGGAGCACACTCAAGGACACATCGGCAAATCAATCAAGTAACATAAATACACAAATGCAAGGGCTCGTGTCTATGCGGGAGCAGAATGCACAAAAATAAAACATCTGAAATCTTAAAAAAAAACAATCTTATACGCCCAGGGTCATAACTGTAATATGCATTAATCACACTTTTGAGTGTGTTTGCGTGGGTAAATCAGTATAGACTTAAGGGTCACGAAAGAAAATGTGTGATGCCCTAGCGGATCAGTTTGGTAAACTTCACATGCATTCCGGGTCAAAGGATTTTTGTGTCTGCTACCATTTTCCTGTGCTTTACCTCTGCAATTGCATCTCAAAAACTGTTTTTATTAGCTAGAACATACTAGCGCCTATGAGTTTCTGAGCATGTGTATGTCTTTGTGTGTGCATTTGTATATATTGTGTATGGATAGTACATGTAAGTTCAGATGTGTCTCTGTGGGAATGTATGCCCTTATAAATATAAGTGTGTTTAAATATGTCCTTGTGAGTCTGTGTGTGCTGCATATTTATTTATACACACACACACACACACATACGCGAGTCCTTGGTGTGTATTTGGATTGGTCCAGCCTGAGGTCTAACTGAGCAGCTCCAGGTACGTGACCGGTACTTTGCCTTTCTGGTTGCCTCGCTCTCCGATCAGCCAGTCAGGATCCATGCCAGGCACTGTGTACACTGTGATGAGCTGGACAGGGCAGAGAAACATGGGGCAAGTCAGTCCACACATCATCAAATATATTCTCTCAATCAAATATATCCATCAAATATATCTATCTCTCTCTCACACACACACTCGCTCGCTCACTCTAACCGGTCTTATTTAAATAAAGGCAAACACTCAAAAAATCTCAGTACTTGTTCAACCTCCACATCATCTAGTTACTTCTGCAGTTCAAAAAATGCATTTCTCATTATATTGATCAATCAGCAAATGCTTTGGCACATCAATGCAATTGATTGTGTACAACTGCTGTTTTTACATCAGTCACTTATCTTGTTGGTAACAATCAATCACATCCATGCAACTGATCTGTTGTCCGACTCACAAAAACATATTGGCATTAGTTAATTGCTCATAACATGCTAAAGTTTGCCATTTCTATTACTCTTGTTTTGGCAAAGGTCCACCTGGATTGATAAATACATTTTTACTTCAAGAAAGGGTAATGTAAGATCAACCAGTGATCAACTAGCTTTTGAAACTCAGAAGTTAATGTCATAATGCTTCAATTGTCAAGTACATATACATACTGTACGGACATACATATAGTACATACTGTACATACATACATACATTTATCCATTTACACATATGGAAGAGCACGGCATGTATACCTCCAAAGGGGCGTTTCCAATATTTATATTTCAAATTTTGTGTATTTCTCCCTACTGTAAAATATTACAATAATGGAAACCTGTCTGGCCTTCATATGACAATGAATGACATCTGGCAACAAACTGCAATACAAACAGTATCATAAAAGTGCACTGTAAATATGAATCCTGGCCAATCTCCTAAAATCTCCCACATATAATGTGTAACATCACAATCTTACCCATAGTTCATATAAGAAAATGCCTACAGAGTTAACCGTTATATTGACAAAATGACTTAGCATTTTATAAACAATGGCACAAGCACTTGTCATTCTGATGGCAGTGACATGTTGATTGGTATAAATATTTGCTTTTGAGACATAAACTAAATATTTTGAGCAAGTTACACGCATTAGCAGGTAATCCACTGCATAGTGCAGTTCGTACAAATTGTTTAAAGCAGTGTTTCTCAAAGTGTGGTCCACAAACTATCCCAAGTGGTCCACGAGCAGATGTGGTAAAATATAATAGATGAGTTGTTTGCAATATTGAACCAACTCGTAATTAAATCCAAATAGTTCTGCAACACTGCCTATATAAGCTATGCCAGTTTAAATTATATGAATACACAATAAGCAAGGTGCAAAGACAATAAGCAAGGTGGTTCAGTGAGTAGGCCTATTGTGTAATACTGTCAGGTCTATGTTTTTTTGCTAGGTGGTCCGTGACTTTCTTTTAATTGGTTAAGTGGTCCTTGGTCTGAAAAAGTTTGAGAAACACTGGTTTAAAAGAAATGCATTTACCGGTACTGTTGTGCAAATGTTAATGATTCAAGAAATGTTTCAAAGCAACTAAGACAAAAAATGAAATGTCAAATTGTACACACTATGACCACGAGTTTTTTACTAATTGTTACCCAAGCACCACCGTTTGTTCTAGAACAGCGGTTCCCAAACTTTTCCCCCCGCGTACCACCGCCTACATTCCGACTCGGCTCGCGTACCCCCACCATCCAACACATAAACACATAAAAACGTAACGCATTCTATTAATTAATATAATGAGTTTGCTTCCTGCCACAATGACATGATTAGGCTATGCATTTGATTTAAATGCTCACGCTGCCAGTTGAGGCAGCCAAATATCCAACAACCTTGTTTGTCCCCTTTACTTTAAATAGTCTAGATAAGCTAGATAAACTGAATAGGAAAGTTTGATAGTGACTGCGCATCTATCATTCCGGAGAAATATCAGTCCATTTCTAATAGGCTCAAGTTTACTCACTTTACATTTCTATTGGTTTCTATGGACAGTATGATCCTTGATTTTCTCCAATGATTTCCACGGGTTTCTTCTCAAAATTTTGCTGTAGTCATTTTCATTTAATTGCATTTGCTGTGACTATATAAATCAAATGGCACGCATGTTAACTTGAAACAGAGGGACTGTAGATATAAATGACATGTGATTGAAGTCCACACGCTCAAAAGGGCCACAATAGGGTTTTGAAAATTGGCAAAAAATAATATATATAACGTTTTGTATCATTTAAATGACAAAGTAATTTTGTTGTAGAAAATTTATTTCTTAAGAAATACTGTTAATTTGATGCTGTTTAATTCATTTATAAATGGTGCACTGTCACTTTAAGACTCTTTTGCCAGCTCCACTCAAATAGCCTATGGCTAGTGCTGTGCCAATGGCTGTGCCCTCTTACAGTTTATAAATTGGTCAGTAGTGGGAACTATACTGTTGCCATCGCAATTTCTTTTAGTTTATTATAAAAAGGAGATATCAATTATCAATAATGACAAGCCAGCTGGAACCTGCTGTGCTCTCTCCCTCTTGTGCACGCTCAAATGTGTTTAAATTAAATGGAGTAGCATAACATAGTTACTGTAGATCTGCTGCAATGGAGATACTATGTATCTCGATGTAACAAGCTGTTTTGACATTGACATTGCAAACGTTCTCTAAGAAGAGTGTAAAGCAGTTTGCAGTAGCCTAAAGTTAACCACAACGTTGTCTATCGCTGGAAGAAAATAGCGAGCGGCCTATAATTAAATGCTCGGCAGACCGGATTTAACAATGCGTGGCGGACCGGATCTATGATAAACTAATAAATGCTCGGCGGGCCGGATTAAAGTGCGTGGCAGGCCGCATTGGGCCCGCAGGCCGTAGTTTGGACACCCCTGCTATAAGGTAATAACCCCAGATCTCAAAAGCCCTCGAAAATAAAATATCATTAAAAAAATGTGTGTTGTGTCCTCCTGACATGGAAGATCTAACAAGCAAAATGCTTTTTTCAATGCAAGCCAAGAACATTGAGCTGATGAGGTCATCTGAGATGATAACAATACGCCCCTCTCCAGAGGGAAAATCAAAAACAAGCAACTCATCTTTTGAGCCTCTGTAGCAAAGAAAAATGGTGGGTTTAAACTGCACCATACCTCATCAGCCAATAGGGAGAGCTCGCTGGTGTCGGCCGCGTCGTAGTCGTACAGGACCTTGGCCTTGCGTGTGCCTGTAGCAGGTGGCTGCACCTCCTCAATCTTCAGCGTGCTGGCCTCCAGACCACTGTGACCGCTGCTCACAGGGGGACGGGCTGGGGGAGAGGCCCCAGGCAGGGAACTGCTGGACAGGCCAGAGGGGCCAGCCAACACAGCCGAAGTGGAAGGGCTTCCGGTGAAAGCATTCGGAATCCTGTGGCCACAAAGGCAACAGGAATCATGAGGATGTCTGTGAGTGCTGGCTCATGTTCAATTCATCAAGCTAACCAAAAGAATCTCTAATCTCAATTCATCAAGCTAACCAAAAGAATCTATAGTAGGCCTAATTTAACTTTAGTGGAGCCACAGTAAACAAACACAGGAACCACACTAAACAAACATATAAGACAAGACAAATGCTTGAATTCATAAAGTCAGAATGCCTGCTAAAACACTTTTCTCTGGACATGTTGGACCTGATACTTACGAGTCCCCATTCGCACTGTCAGCATTGAAGAAAGAGACAAACAGTCACTGATCACTACACTGTAAATACTTGTTAGGCGTGTTTGAAAGTCAATGCTTTTTCAAGCTTCGCTTAAATCAAAGGTTTCATCAGAAGCTGGTCAAAAATAGTCACTGATCACTACACTGTAAATAGTTGTAAGGCATGTTTGAAAGTTAATGCTTTTTTTAAGCTTTGTTTAATTCAGAGGCCTTATGGCCTGGCAAACATTTAAATATTCCAGTACACTCAGTTTGATGGAAAACATTTCTCCAGAACAGGGTAAAACTGATAGTTCCAGTCCTTGATTATGATTAGTTGAAAAGCGTTCAATGCCGTTGTAAAACTCAACACAACTCTTCACGTTGACTGCATTTCATTCTATATTACTGTGGCCAGTGACGGACTGGACGGTCTGGCATTTGGGCAGATGCCAGAAGGGCCGCGGCCCCTCGTGGGCCGGCATGCTTATCGGGTTTGCGCGGCCCATTTATCGTAAAGACGGTTCTACAATATTTCTCGGCCCTCTATCAAGCATCAATAGTGTTACATGGCTTCGAATAAGCCATTTATCTCGAACTCCCTTTTCTTCCTTCATTGTAGGAAACTGATCAGTATTTATACCAGACATGAGTCTCTACACTACAGTCATGGTGACCCTCAATATTTACATCAGTTTACATTATTTTGTAATCTTATTCAATCAAATGATTTAAAAGTGCATTGTTTGAATTTGGAATACAATAAATATGTTGCCTGTATCTTTTATTTTATTATTGGTTTACAAAAGTTAGGCTACATGAAGCAATGACTTCTGGGAATTTCAAAACCGAATGCGTCTACTTCCTTCAGCACAGGGAATTGCCGATCTAGCATGCCTTGATCCTCGGAATTTTACCCTTATAAAAGCTAATAAACTGCCCTCAAATGCACTTCGGAACATAAGAGAATGTCTGCTTAAATTCAGTGAAGGTGCTACGGTTGAAAATCTACAGTCGGAATTGACACATCTCGCCACACACTGGGACAGTCTGAAAAAGTCTCCTCTAAACGAGTATACAGTCAAAGCGTCGGACTTTGATGATGCCGCGGAGATATAGGAAGATACAGAAATAAACCTGGTGAGCAAGAAATGTGCTACCTGCAAGAATTGTGCAATCTGTTGCTATTTCCTTCTCCAGCAGTTAAACCTCTTTACCTGTGCCTACAACTACATATGGTTAGCAAATGAATTCCTACTAACACTGTCATGTACTCAAGTGGCATGCAAACGGAGTTTTTCCACTCTTAAATTCATCAAGAATCTAAGGACACGATTGTCACAGGATAATTTGGAGGCCTTTATGCTGATGGCGACAGAGAAAGAGGTCCTATAATGAACTTGGATGCTGATGACGTGATAGACAGGGTTGCGGAGAAGAGCAAGCTCCTTCGCACCTTGTTAACTGCATGACGTTAATTAAGACACATTTGTGGAGCGGCTGCTCTGATGGGTTTCCCGTTTATCAACAAAACTACATTCGCGCGCAGCCGTGGGGCAGAAGACGCTTGGTACCACAACGTTATAAACTTGACTTAAATAGTCGGCTGCTGTAAGCTACAATCGTAATTTTTTTATACCCCTGGTCCAGCTGTTGTCTCAATGATAGTAACATCTCATTTCAGGCTATATTTCAGAGTTTGCAGTTCATTTGCATTAACATCATATTTTGTCATTTTTGGCGAAGACATGCATTCCTTTAGGGATATTCAACATATTGAACATTCTCTAACCATCGTGATTTCGAATTGGTGCAGTTTTCAGCACAAAAACTAATTTTGTTCTTTTCATGGAGAGCACTGCTCTATGCTGTTCTATGGTGCTTTCTGCCTCTTGCGCACGCATGTTTTCTTGACGTTACATAGAAATCCATGTATTCTAGGCTATTCTTTTTTCATTTTCATATTTCATATTGCATTCATTTTTTTGGAGTTGTGCAATGATATATCCATGTTCTTGGTTCAGTCTTTATACATATTAAAGTTAGAGTTCATCACCAATGGGGCTACAAACGTGTTATGTCCGTGCATGTGAAGTTATGTCTGTGTGTTGCGGGCACATGCAGGCGCGTGCATGCGCGTGCATGCGCGTCCCCGTGTGGGCCGCTGGTTGGTGAAAATGCCAGGGCCGTTTTTTAATCCCAGTCCGTCACTGACTGTGGCACCTCAAATTCATACAAAAGTTGCTGCATCACGATGTTACTTGGCAACCATTCTGATAGAGGAGATATATTTTTTGCCGGAAGAATGATTATCTATGAATAAATTGTTACATTTCTCTTTGCTGTGCCTTTATTTTATGAAATCTTGCCAAATTTTGTAACCGTTTTAGAAAATCAATCAGCCACTTCTAGTCCATAGGTTACACTGATTTTAGAACAGCTAAGGGAGGTTCTAGGCACAACGCTGTGTGTTGTGCCTAACAACACCCCTTAACTGTTCTAAAATCAGTTTAACCTATGGCCTCTCGGAGCTTGCTTAACTGACTAGCTATATATAAAAAAAAAACAATATGGTGACCGCACTACATATTACATAACAACACACACATTAGATAACTGAATTACTGAAGCCATATTACTGAAATAATCTCATATATTGTGGCTTGAGCGTAGATTCTATTTCCCCCAGCTACGTATTTGAACCCTTGGTGGTTCCATTACCTTCTTAGTTCCTTCTGGAGTTCCTGCATATGCTTGTGACACTGGGCATAATATGTGGCCTGGGCCTCCACAAACTCATGCAGGCAGCGCAGGTGGTTCACCTGACAACCCAACAAAGAGTACACAACTGTATCAGGATACATATAACTGTGCATATGATATGAACATTATCACCCAGAGAGAAGAAATAATCTGTTCTGATTGGCTGGTAGGGTGCCTATTATTTCTGAATAACGGTATGAGGTAGAGCTGGTAAAAAAGTTTAATCACATTCCATATTAATGCTCACTGAATGGTAACTATAACAACCAAAGTAAATGAGCAGGCTTTGCAATAATGAAATCAACTGTAAACAAGCTAACTGTCCACCAAAGATTCTAGAGCGGAGCGCTCTAGAATCTTTCCTGTCCACTGTTATCACCAAAGATTCTTTGGTTATCACTGTCAGGCCCAAAGAAACTTGTACAACAAACTGAACAAGTCGGTTTGTTTCCTTCGAGGTGTCCCAATATACAGAATTCATGAAGTTCTTTGCCTCCGCCTCGTCTATCAATTCCATATATTTGGACATCTCAGTGGCTGATATCTCTTACTTACTGCAGGCCCTTTCTCAGACCCATCCTTAACCACATTCAAAACCGTGCTAGTGTTGATAGAATTGTCCAGCCTTCTTAGAAAAGTCCCAAAAACCCAGTCAACACATGGTTCAAATTATAGTGAAAAATTACAACACAGCCCTATCAACCACTGGTTTTATCCAAGTAAACACCCATTTTGCATTTTTACTCATTTGGTGAAAAAAAAACAAGTGGTTAACATCATTACATGGGATCTCCACCCACACAACAACAAAGGGTTTGAGGAAGTGAGTGGGACAGAGAGAGCGGAGGAGGTCATCTGGGCAGAGGAGCTGACTCACATGGGTGCTGCTGATGCCCTCCAGAAGGAGCCGGGTCACCTCGGCCTGCCGGTCAAACTCTGTCTGGGCTACACGCAACTCATGCTCGGCCTGCGTGAGCACACACAGACACACAAGAATCAAAAATAAACATTCTTGCAGAAAGCATCACAGGAACTTGAAGACATAACTTAATGTCAATCACCTCGATAAAAAAATTATGTAATGGAAATCATGTGCCTTTTGTTTTTGCTTACTAATTATTCTTTATTTTTAAATGATTTTACCTTGTGTTTTATGTTTTCTTTTTATTATGATCTTTACCTTTTAACTTTTCTTTGACTATATGCTTTTATTTGTTATTATTGTTTGGTTTTGTTTATGTAAAGCACATTGAATGACCCTTTGTGTATGAAATGCGCTATATAAATAAACTCGACTTGACTTGACTTGACTGTGTCACATTCCACGTAAGCAGTCCAATCACCCTTCCCCAGGCGGCATAGGTTATTTATTTATTTGTTTGTTTGTTTGTTATTTGTTCACTGTTTGGTCTAGTTTCACACTCCAAACCCCTACACACACAAACATTGCGTGGCAGGAATCTAAGAGGTGACTGACTGGGAATTTGAAGCATGAATCATTTGATTTTATAGCTTAGTCATTAATGTTCCTGCTGATCACAAAGGGTTGTTTCTCAGATTCCTTTCAGGCTTGTAATGCTGGTGGTCCAGATGTACAGTACCCCATGACGGTCACAATACTGAATTAGTCATTTTCCATTTTCTCATTTTCATGGTTGAGGGGGAAGGATAAAATCTGTCTACCATCTGCCCCACCCCCACCCCACCCATTTCCTATGGCGTGTTTCCTTAAAGGTCACCAGCCTGGGAGAAGACAGCATTCGTGAGTTTGAGGGGAAAACATTTGTGAGTTTGAGGGGAAAACAGCCGCTTGCAACAGTGTAACTCAAATTGTGCACTTCCTCTCTCTCATTTATGATTTATGATAGAGCAGACATACGAACATGAGAACCTTTTGATAAAGCAGTCTGGTGTGTGAGTGTGTGTGTGTGTGTGTGTGTGTGTGTGTGTGTGTGTCTAGTGCCCCGGTAAAACACAAAGGCCTTACAAAGCAAATGCATGCTCCAAGTCTGCCTTATGGGATTTCACCTCTATTGTGGCTGGCAACACCCTTTGACCCATCACATTTTGACCCATCTGTTGCAGGCTGACTTAGCATTGCTTAAAATAACCTGGGCATAGGGGCAGTCGTGGCCTACTCAGCTTCGGGCTTGTTACCGGAGGGTTGCCATGGCCGCAGTGTGTGCTTCACCTCATTGTGTGTTCACTGCGTGCTCTGTGTATTCACTAATACACGGATGGGATAAATGCGATCGATCGCATTTATCCCATCCGTGTATTAGTGAATACACAGATCGATCGATCGATAGATAGATAGATAGATACTTTATTGATCCCCAGGGGAAATTCAAGGTCACAGTAGCATACAGACAACACACACGCACATTCACTAACAGCAGAAAAGTAATTAAAAGTATATAATATAAAAAACACAACTAAGCAATAAGGGCAGTAGAAGATAAAGAATATACTAAAATACAAATTATACTAAATAACCCTTAATCTAAATCAATTCTAAAAACAGTATCCACATAGTGGGTGATTAATCAATCAAGATGTGCTTGCAATGACTGAAGCAGGGACTGAGCCTGTGACTCTCTCTGCATAAGGTAAGGTAAGGTGCTCTGTGTGAATGAGTGTCATGGTGATGGTGCAAATGAGTGCAACAGTGAAAGAATAAAGTCTATCTATCTATCTATCTATATTTATATATATATTATATAACTATAATATATAAGTATATAAGATATAAGTGTGGTCACAGTTCGGCTGTGGCATGGAGGGAGGGGTTGTGCATATGTGCTAATATAGCACACAAACAGTGAGTCAGAATATAGTGGTAAAAAGTGGCTAGTGGACAGACAGTTCAAGACATGGAGGTGGTGAAGAGGCCGACAGACTATGCAGAGAAGTCTATTTCACCTCTTCCCTTAAGTGAAGCATTGAACAGTTCAATGGCCCTGGGGACGAATGACTTCCTCAGTCTGTCTGTTATGCAAGGCAGTGAGCGAAGTCTCCAGCTGATCAGGCTCTTCTGCTTAACTCATTGAATGCCAAGCTGTTTTCGGAAGCTTTGTCAGAGTGCCAGCAATCTAGACCATTGTTGATGATTTTTGTACAGCCACAGCATATTCTGTGTTATAGCTATGAACACATACAATGGCTCGTTTGAAAGGTGAGACTTTAAGCTCTCAGTGGGTGCAAACCGTGTATTTCTACACACTTCTGTTCCTGAGAAATCGCAAGCTATACAGTGGCTAGTTTTCATCAAAATCCCTTTTTTTTTTCTAGAAATGGAGATATAACGTCTTTCATAAAATATGAAGTGTTGCCTGTAAAGTTTCCGGGAAGTGACCTAGCGAGACTGCCACCTAGTGATAGACCCACGAAAATGGCCTGGTTTTGAGCTGACGTGCATGTGTCACTGATTCGACCCAAAGCGGCAACCGAGTTATGATTAATGTCCAGATAAAATGTCCAGATTGTGCGTTTTCATGAGTTTTCGATCGTCATATATTTCATTTCCATTCATCACAGAGTTCCCAAAATCACATATAAGGTGTGTTAGAGTCTCTAGTTTCATAATTTAAAAAAAAAGGTAAAAACGTAATATTACTTTTTTGGCACTCAACGCATGGGAAGGAAAAACTTAATATTACGTTTTTGGCACTCAATGAGTTAACAATAGTGCTGTGGAGTACAGGGATTAAAGTGAAAAAAAATCGTTTGACTGAACTTTTTTCAGGCCATAAGTCATACGTTGTTCATATCTACCTATAGAGATAGCACCCCTTTTGCGGTCGCGACCTATTGGTTTTTAATGTACAAAAAGATGCAAACAGCAAAGTAAAGGGAGTATTCGCCTTATTCACACAGCGGCCATTGTTTAAACCAAAACGAGGCTACAGGGTACACTTACTATATAATTAATGCCACCTACAGGTGAATGCATAGAACATAACAATCCTATGGTTTGTGTACCCTGTAGCCTCGTTTTAGCCGCCAATGGCCGCCATGTGAATAAGGCGAATTGAGAGTGTTCTTGATTGAGATTGAGTTTTCCTGATGAACAAAAATATATTTTAGTACCATCCCTGACCATTGCTGATTAGCCATTGCTGTTCTTTTCTACTGCAGCAATATTGTAGAAAGGCTTTAACACACTCTTATTTAATTACTTCAGGCCAAAAGTGTTTAAAGGGGAGATTTTTTTCTTGTTAATATGCAATTCAACACCAAGTAAAATCTATAAAATCAAGTTTGCAAGACTTCCCATTTCCTCATCAAAGTAACAAATCAGAACATTCTAGATATTGTTCATATTTCCATTTGTTGCCTCATCCGCATTTAATGATAACATGGTAATTTTGAGTTTTACAGACAACTCAGTTTTCCAATGAGCAGCAATACTGTGTGTGCTCATGCAGGAGGTCTGCGCATTTGTAACGACAATCTGGAGACGGCGCTTTTGTCTTCAGCAACAGATTGTATAAGGTTTGACAAGAGGTTGCGATATGGTTAAGGACAGGTCGTGTTGCGCTATGAAAGAACATGCGTAGCCTACTTTCTAAACGTAAAAACGGTCAGCCATAGATAAACGTAGCCTACCTCTGTCGTGGTGGCTAGTTGCACCAGGTAGGGAAGATGTCCTGAAGTGCACGAACGTTAACCTTATGGCGGTCTTCTGATTGGTGGCGTGCTAAAACGTTTTCCTATTGCATCCATAAACAATTTTCTTGCAGCGAACCGCGCAAAAGCAAACTCCTGGCACTTTAATTTCTTTACACCATGGCTTGTTAGTTCTCCCCCGTTTCCAACAGCTGCCCATCTGCATTTATTTTTTAACTTTTGACACCTGCCTTCCTTTAGCAACAACGCATCCATGACAGCTAGTGGCCTTGCCAAATAGACGCACACAAATCATGACGCTAATATGCGAGGTTCTGGTAGGCCCACTGGTTATGGTTTTGTGCTATAAATTAATAATATTTTATAGCAAAGTTTTAAGTTGACTATTTTAATTGTATGGTTATTTTTTGTCAACATACACTCACAACCTATTGTCGTTAAAAGTGAGGCCTAAGCAAAATAGGCTACAAGGCTGTCTGTGCGTCACAAACACGACTGACCCCCTTACTCGACACGCTCAGTCAAAACCTTCCGTCGCAAATTGTGAAAAACATTGTTGTATGTCATAACAGACGGGATAATAAATTGCATAGGCTACGGTTTATATTGCGTCGCTTTACACATAATGTTAAGTTGCATTGATTAAAAACTGTAACAATAATAGTAGCCTACATCGGGTGGCATAGCAGGCTATCTGTTCAAGTCATAGGTGACACCCAAAATGAATGACCTCCCCTGACAAGAGTTCGCGATAGTAAGTGTCTACATTGATGCACGGAAAGAACACAGCCTCCGAATTCGCACATAGAGCTCACAATATCATATCCAAAAAAGTTAAACGGATTGGCCAACCTCATCAGCTGTCTCGATTGTGTCACTATAATCCAACTTTAAGACCGTTATAGTCCTCCATACGTGTTCTTTTTTTTAAGCAAACGCCCGAGACAAGTGTGTAGCTACAACATACAAAGCGAAACTCATGGCTGACGTAGGCCGTATAGGACGTATCGTCTTGAGCGGTCACGGATTGAGACACAGAAAGTTCTCAAGAACATTAGGTCTTTAAACATTTACCTAATATTTGTAGTTGCCTTAAAAAAGGAAAAGCAAAGGTGACAGTCCCCCCCCCCCCTCCTTTTTTTTTCTCATCGGATCTGCATCGATCTCAAATATGACATTTCTAAAATCAAATTGACGGAAATCCGTCCTATGACGGAGAACTTTAATCCTTGGGAGTAGATGACCTTTTGTCAGATATTGAAGTGATGCACTCCAGTTCCACTACAAAGCCAGCTTTCCTTACCAGCCTGTCCAGTCGCCCCGCATCCTTCTTCTTTGTGCTTCCACCCCAACATACCACTGCACAGAAGAGGACGCTGGCAACAACAGACTGGTAGAACATCCTGAAGAGCTTGCTGCACACATTGAAGGAGCGCAGCCTCCTCAGGAAGTACAGCCTGCTCTGCCCTTTCTTGTAGAGTGCGTCAGTGTTGGTTGACCAGTCCAGTTTATTGTCCAGGTGGAGACCCAGGTACTTGTAGGTGCTTACCACCTCGACATTGACCCCATCAATGGAGACTGGTAGCAGAGTGGGCTTAGACCTGCGGAAATCCACTACATCTCCTTGGTCTTTGAAGTGTTGAGTTGGAGATGATTGAGTTTGCACCATTGCACAAAGTCCTCCACCAGGCTCCTGTACTCCTCCTGCCCGTTCCTGATACACCCCACAATTGCAGTATCGTCCGAAAACTTCTGCATGTGGCATGAGTTGTAGCAGAAGTCAGATGTGTACAGGGTGAACAGGACTGGAGAGAACACAGTTCCCTGTGGCGCTCCAGTGCTGCTGATCACAGTGTCAGAGAGACAGTTCTTCAGTCTGACGAACTGTGGTCGCTCAGTCAGGTAATCTGTAATCCAGGTTACCAGGTGAGCGTCCATACCCATCTGCAAGAGCTTGTCTCCCAGTCTAAGGGGTTGGATGGTGTTAAAAGCACTTGAGAAATCAAAGAACATGATTCTGACAGCACCCCTTGTCTAGGTGAGAATGTGTCCTTGAGTAGCCTTGGACACAGTCTGTCAGGCCCTGCTGCCTTATTTGTGTGCAGTTTCTTTAGTTTAGCTCTCACTTGATTTGCTGTGATGATGGGGGGTGTAAGGGGAGGGGGGGGGTGCATCTGGGATCTGTGTGTCTAATGGCTGTTGACCGAGGTTGTTGTCGCCTCATTGTTCATGATCGCAATGTGGGGGAGGGGTGCAATATCCAGTGATGGTGGGGGTACAATAGCTTGTGATGGTGGAGGTGAGTGTTGCACTGGTATTGAGGGGGGGTGTGGTGGTGGGGGCTGGGGCTGGGGGATGACCACCTTGATGTCCCTGTCAAGGCTGCCAGAGTCGTGGACGACTCAACAGGCACAGGCAAGGAGGCGTCAGGCGGGGGCAGGGCGTGAACTGATGGTGGCTTAGGTCGTTGGGTGTCACGGGGATGCAGAGCTGGAGAGACTGGGAGGCTGGGAAGTGGGGGTAGGGCAGGCACGCAAACAAGAGCAGTGTCTGAGTCAGCTGGGGGTGGTGGACAGACCACTCCCATTGGAGCTGGAGCAGGGCAGTCAAACCTGTTGTAGAAGTGGTTCAACTGGTTCGCCCTGTCCAGGCCCCCCTCCACAGAGCTGCTGCTCTTCTTCAGGCCAGTGATAATTTTCATGCCGTCTCATGCCTCCTTCATGTTGTTTTCCTGCAACTTCTGTTCCACCTTCCTTCTGTAGTCTTTCTTAGCCTCCTTCAGCTTGACTTTGAGTTCCTCTTGCACGCGCCTCAGCTCTGCCATGTCCCCCTCTCTGTACGCCATCTTTTTCCTATTAAGAAGTCTTGACATTGCTGGTTATCCAAGGCTTGTTATTGGGAAAGCAGCGTACAGTTCTGGTGGGAACAACAATGTCCATACAGAAGTTCAGGTAGTCAGTTGTGCACTGTGTGACCTCCTCGAAGTCCTCTCCATTCTGTAACACACTCCAGTCAGTGCACTCAAAGTAGTCTCTCAGAGCCTCATCCGCTTCAGGTGTCCACTTCCTGAAGGTGCGTGTGGCAACTGGTAGCCTCTGTACTTTGGGCTTGTACATTGGCTGGAGATGAATGAGGTTGTGGTCTGACTTTCCCAGTGGGGGAAGGGGGTTTGCACTGTATGCATCCCTCACGTTTGCATACATGAGGTCTATTGTCCTGTTTTTCCTTGTAGGGCAGTCAACAAACTGGTAGAAATTTGTGAGTGGTGAATCCAGTGTTATGTGATTGAAGTCGCCAGAGGTCACAAAAAAGGCATCACTGTGTTGGGTTTGAAGCCTTGCGATTGTGGAGTGGATGACGTCACATGCTGTATCCGGGAGAGCTCGAGGTGGAACGTAAACACAGACAGCAACAACATGCACAAGTATACTTGGCCAAGAAACCTGATTTACATTATAATTAGTTGAAGTTATTTACCTGGAATTCCCAGCAACATTGCCTTCCTTTCCCAAGATTAAACATGTCTCGAATTCAGGGGAAATCTTAATATTAATCACTTAATCTCCAAAATCCAGAACCCTATGGCAAAATCCTGTTTTTTTCAAGGTGTGCATCCTTTTCACTCTTTTTTCACTAGTTTGGGTAAGAAACACATTCAGGCTCAGGACAGGGATACATCAATCACAGCCATGTTCAGTTCCCAAGCGAGGGTTAATACTCACTTTGTCCACCTCCTCACTCCACAGCTAGTGATGCAGCATGAGACAAACAGAGACAAAAGCACAAAAAAAACATTCAGGCAGCAGCACCAGTTATACAACTGCAGCATGAACATGGAACAACGCTCTGGAATGCCATTGCTAGGAAAGAGACCTCATGCGTGCACACACACATACACACACAAACTTCTAGAATCAAACAGTATGGCTACAATGGTAGACTCTATCTGAGGGAAAAAAGAAATACTCAGAAATAGGCATGGGAGCATGGAAGACTAAAACAACTCTGAAGCTAAAGATTAGCCTTATTCGTCATCAACAATGACTCAAATGACTCCGCTCTCTTAGACTCAAATGACTCTGCTTTCTTTTAAGGCCCATTCACACCAAGAACGATAACTATAAATAAATATCGTTCTCGTTAATATGAATGACGACGTTCACACATAAACTATAACGATAACGACATGAAGAACGATATCGTTGGGGATCACTTTCAGAGCGATTTTCAGAATGATAAAAAGTTAATAGCCAATCAGAACCCATCGAATTTTAACCGTCACATTCATTAACACAAGCAGAGACTTTGTTTATCGTTGTTTAGTGTGAACGCTTTTATCGTTATGGTTATCGTTATTGTTATCGTTCTTGGTGTGAATAGGGCTTTACTCTGAGGCCTGGTCACATTAGGCAGGGCAAGCAGCAGTGGCAAGCGTAATGCAACGCTCAGACCGTAATAAGTTTTATCTTGTTCCTAAGCAACACAAATGGTTTGTCAATTGAATACGCTCGCGTACGCGTTGCGCTTTGAAAGTTGAACTAAGTTCAATGCTCAGCTTGTTCAACGCTAGTGTTACGCCACCGTTCCGCTGCCGAACCATAGAGAACAATAGGAAACCTGCCGCTTGCCGCTGGCTAATGTGATCCCCGCCTTACTGTCAATATTGAAATGGTGGGCCATGAGGCTTGTCAAGCTGAAGCAGGGCAGTTCCTCTTTGACATGGTCATTCCCATTGAATACAATGCTGTGGCTGATGACTGATTTTTTTTTAGTAATTTGTTTCTTTCTACTTTTTCTCTGTGTGTGTGTGTGTGTGTGTCTTTACATGCACAGGACGGTGCTGTTTTGACAGTCACATTTCCTTTGGAAAGTATGTCTTATGACCTTGTACTTATGATCCTACGACCTTCTACTGTATTCTACAACAACAACAACAACAAACAACTGCAATCGGGGGATCTTGGGTCTTGAGTAATACTATGAGGACTCATCTACTGCACCACAGGGAGAGAGAACATATCAGAGTATGAGACAACCTTTCTCTCTGATTCTGAGTCAGAGTCTGCAAAATCCCTTGACCACTGGCATACAAAAAATGGGAGAAGGAAAGAGGGCAAAAAGAAGAGGGGTGACTGCCAATGAGTAACAGTTTCTAAACGTGAAGCCACTGCAAGTATTGCATCCTCACTTTTCACCAGGAAACTTAAACTAATCGTGAGGCATTTTGGGTGGGTGGGGGATTCCAGAGGTTTTTCCAGGAAATAGTCGATGGCAAACAGTCGGGTGACTCAGGAGCCGCAAGAGCATTCCCATTTTGACCTGATACTATCAGGGTGTGAAAGGCAATACAAATTTCAAATATACACATGAGAGATGTGACATTCTTTGTGCTATGTTTGACTCGTGCATATGTTTGAAGTGTGCATATACATCTGTGTCAATGTCTGAGACTGAGTGAGAGAGAGAGTGTGAGTGAGTGAGTGAGTGAGTGAGTGAGTGAGTGAGTGAGTGAGTGAGTGAGTGAGTGAGTGAGTGAGTGAGTGAGTGAGTGAGTGAGTGAGTGAGTGAGTGAGTGAGTGAGTGAGTGAGTGAGTGAGTGAGTGAGTGAGTGAGTGAGTGAGTGAGTGAGTGAGTGAGTGAGTGAGTGAGTGAGTGAGTGAGTGAGTGAGTGAGTGAGTGAGTGAGTGAGTGAGTGAGTGAGTGAGTGAGTGAGTGAGTGAGTGAGTGAGTGAGTGAGTGAGTGAGTGAGTGAGTGAGTGAGTGAGTGAGTGAGTGAGTGAGTGAGTGAGTGAGTGAGTGAGTGAGTGAGTGAGTGAGTGAGTGAGTGAGTGAGTGAGTGAGTGAGTGAGTGAGTGAGTGAGTGAGTGAGTGAGTGAGTGAGTGAGTGAGTGAGTGAGTGAGTGAGTGAGTGAGTGAGTGAGTGAGTGAGTGAGTGAGTGAGTGAGTGAGTGAGTGAGTGAGTGAGTGAGTGAGTGAGTGAGTGAGTGAGTGAGTGAGTGAGTGAGTGAGTGAGTGAGTGAAGGCAAGAAAGAAGGCAAGAAAGAAGGCAAGAAAGAAGGCAAGAAAGAAGGCAAGAAAGAAGGCAAGAAAGAAGGCAAGAAAGAAGGCAAGAAAGAAGGCAAGAAAGAAGGCAAGAAAGAAGGCAAGAAAGAAAGAAAGGGAGAGAGAGAGAGAAGAGGTCTGCCATTGTGTGTGTGTGTGTTTACAGTTTTTTTACAATTGCTTAAACACTAAAACCAAAAGTATCCCACAGTTACTGTAGCAAAACCTTACACTCAAGGACTTAAACTATAAGCACATCACATCAGCATCACACTTTTTGCAAAACAGTACACACATTGATTTACAAAACTCCAAACACATTTCTCTAGACACAGAAAACTCAGATAATGTCTCTATGAAATTTCAAGGCACTACCTTCTATAATACACATCCATGAACCAATTGTTTAAACACAACTACTGGGTGTGAAGACACTTAGGTGCTTAACTGTAAACTCAACAATCAGTCCTGAACAGTGGGCAAGAGGTGAGCCCTTCTGTCAACAACAGAAATGGATGGCAATGCAGCACATAGTGGAAGAGACACTTTTGCAAAAAGCTTTTTATGAAATTGAAAACAGAGTCTAGGGGCCCTATTTTCACGAGGCAAAACCTCTCAGATTTTCACCATGCACCGTTTTATTAGGCTTTGTGCCCAGGGGTGTGGCAGAAGGTGTGTTCTGGTGCACAATCCAAAATTGCTATCTTACACCCTCTAAAATCATTATGCCACTGACCAAGAAAAACCTGGTCAGAAATCCTTCGCCAGTTGTTTATATATTTGCTTGCTGTTAAAGGGAATGACAGATGGCATTACGCCCAAAACACACCCATGAACGCCTTGTTGCGCCATCTGTTTGATAACAAAACCACTCCCAATGTGGACTGGACAACCCCCTAAATTTAATTAAGCTATTTGCTAGTGACCATGTGTTTTAGATTGCTAAAATAGGGCCCAAAGGCTGAGAACTAGTCTATGGTTTTGCAGATTTGGTATGGGGTGGTTGGTTTTGCAGATTTGGTATGGGGTTGTTGGTTTTGCAGATTTGGTATGGGGTTATGGTATTATATAGGGTGATGGGGTTATAGTAACATGTGTACTGTAAAAAAAAATGTATGATATGTTTAGATTGAGTGTGTAATCAGTTGAAGAAAAACTGTAGCGTACTTCACAATGTGGATAAAAAAAAAGGTCTGGTCTTAAGTGTTGTGTTTGGTCAGTATATTCTTGTACTCTAAATTATCCTCTAATCCTACTTGAACAATATTTCTGAAAAGGGGGGGGGGGATCAAGCATAAACTATATCCCAGGAAACCCTGTTTTGTCAAAATTGTTTTGTACATTTGTGTGTAACTGATTCAAACATAATCAGATCATATGATGGATGTGTTTGTGATATGACAACAAAATAGAGTTATGATAAATAGTTGCATAGTTTTGACCAAACTGTTTGTCGGCAAAAGAGATAAGGGATTTTGCTAATTGGGTGTAGTGTTGTGTTAATTGTGTGTAGTGTTGAGAAATGGGCCCTGTTTTCAAAATTGTGCTTAAGCAATTGAAAAAAAACTGTAAAATAAGCGTACATGTCCATCTCAGGTGGGGTGTCTGAGTGGGATTATAGCAGTGTTTGTCAACACATGCATTTCAAACCTCAGGGGCAATACATGAATGTGTGTGTGTGTGTGTGTGTGTGTGCTCACAGCCTATGGGTCTCTTACCGCAGATGCACTGGCAGAGAGCACATAATTGCGAGGCCTTGTCTCCTGAAAATCGGGTGCAGCCTAAGGGAAAGGGGGGAAGCAGATTTCATAGGCAATCATGCATCAGCCTCAGGAACCAAACAACAAACCAAAACTCATCGACAACAAGACAAGTGAAAAGAAAATAATGGTGTAAAGAGGATAAAACGCACGCACATCCAAGTCTGATCCTGGGTGCTGGACAAAAAATGTTTCATGACGTTTCGGGCCAGCTCAAGCCATTCCTCAGACCGTCTGATGAGCTTGAGCTGGCCCGAAACGTCGCGGTACTACAATCATAACTATTGGGAGCATATACTGGTGTTGCAGACTTTTTCCTCTCTTTCTCAAAAGAAATGAATGGAGCACAGTGAAACCGCAGAGCGCAGTTGCGCATGTCTTAGATATATTGTGCTGTAGCAGCGGTTCTCAAACGGTGACGGTCTGAGGACCGGCACGCAGGATAGGACCCAATAGCAGACACCAAATCAGGAATTCAAGGGAAAAGACTTTAATGTCAAAACTTAGCTTCAAAAGGGCAGTTCAAAAATAAGGAATCTCTGACAGGGCAGGAACAAACTCCACAAATAGTAGGGCAAAAACAGTCCAACACTCAGAAGATTTCAAAACAACACGAGGCAACACGAAATCCAAAATAGTCGAAGATCACAAAAAACAAAGCTTGACACAGAGTACACTGGAGAATCAGGGAACAAGGCTCAGGTGAGGGGTATGGTCAAGGAGCAAAAGCACCTGACAAGGGTAAAACCAAAGATAATTAATGCGTAGCAAGATGGGTCGTCCTAGTTCATGTCAAAATCCTTTTAGGCAAGTCCCTCCACTCGGCGGCCATATTGCAACGCTTTTTGGGCACTCATGGGGCATCCTATTCAGCAGAAATGCGTGTGCGCAAGGCTTCACGACACCAATCTTGCTCCAGCGGCGAGTTCACAGCACATGATTGGGAAGATGTCTTCACAACACACCATATGATTGGCTCAATGTATTCACATGTCGACGTTTTGCCGAGGAAGGGGTGGGATATGTGTAGACAACGGCCATATTGGCGTTACAAACTAACCCCATGCATTTCTATGGAGGATTTTTTGAGTGCTGTGTCTCCTCATTAGAAAGTCTCTGACACAGGTCGACAATGATTTAGCCTTCAATCAGAGGAGGTTCCCTGAGAATTAGTTTCATCTTGTCATCGTAGTTTTCGACACAACGCCATCTGGCCAGGGCCACTCTCATAGTCACTCTGACTGGAGAGTCTCTCAAGATTAACCAATCAAAGTGCCCTGACCGTAGCCTAGAAATCTAGACGCGCCCCTAGCGGCAGCAAATTACATTTGCTGCCAGGGCTAGTCTAGCAACTCTCCGTTGGCTTGTGAGCTCCAGAAATCGAAACTTAATCAGGACATGTATGTATAGAGTCGTTTGGTGGGCTTAACATAATGATTGATGGCAGAGTTGCAACGGTTTGGCTTGAATTCCCTGCTACTTGAAAACAAATATCCTATTGCGTCCTATTGCGTGCAGAGGGAATTTGAAAGACAACTGATTATCCCGACCCTCGGACTGAGCACTGCGAACGGTGAGTGCCCAGACCCTACATTTTAATGTGGGTCTGGCTCGCCAGGCTACCCAGGCTTTGCTTGAGATATGAAGCAGCTCTTTTAATTGGGCAAAGATTTGTGACAAGTTACAACTTGTCATGGCTTCTAAGGGAGCAGAGGGTGTATGCAAGAAGCTGACTGCATCTTGACTAAACACGTGACAGCCTTGGCCCCTTACCAAAGTCAGTGAGTCACGGATGTTTGCCCATCCTAACAACCTGTCCAGAGGAAATGATGTGGATACTCAAATGTTTACTCTTTAATGAGGGGGAACTCAATGGACGTACTGTATACGGTGTCCTTCTGCCATGTGTGTGGTTTGTGTTTCTGTTAGCATATCCGTCAGCAAGTAGGGAATTTCTACACAGCTGCACATCAAACACAACACAGAAGGATATCCACTGAGTCAGCTACTAAAAGGATATCCAATGTTAAGCTAAATGTTTGAACAAAACTATGAGTACACATGTTGTGTGTGTATAAAAGATTAAAGGTTTGTTTTGATGGAGCCTGAGACAAAAGTTGAAGTCTAAGATAGGACATGTACACAGAAGATTACCTATCGACCCACTCACCCTTTCAATGGTACAATCCAATACCATTTTATACATTTATTGCATTCATGGAGCATCATTAAGAATTGATTTTTTTCTGAAGGTACGCTACAGACAGGCGCGTAGCAAGCGTGGGGGATGTGGGTGTTATAACTTACACACTTTTGCTGGAACACGATTCTATCCCCCCCACTTTTTTTCTCAGATTAAAATGAAAGTAAAATATGGAAATAAACACTCCCGTAAAGAGTTGGAACCGTATCTACCATAACGCACACACAAAGAGACACAAATAGGTCTGTTGATTTGATTGAATGGTCATCCAGCCAATCACATCAAAGTTAGCCAGTGAAGAACCAGAGCCGCTCTGATCAAATTCAAAGTGTGCATCTTTCAAGGTGCTGCTGCTTGGGTCTGCATTATAGCCTAAAGTCTGCAGTGAGCAGATTTCAGATAGAATTGAAATGATAATTGTTACCGCATTATGCTAATTTAGTAAACCAAAATTCACTGTCTGACTGACAGTTTTTGTCACAATGTATAAATGCAGAGAGTCAAAGTGAAAGCGGGGGTGCGCGCACCAAGGCACTTGTTTGTGCAGAAAGACCTTGGCTACTGTGGGTCTGGCTCGTCAGGCTACTTGGCTACTGTTCTCAGAGCATTTTGCTTTCTCTGTCTATGATCTGCAGCTTTTCTCAAACTATGGGCCTCCTCAACAATTAACCTACTGGTCCACATAGCCGCGAAATTAAGTTATGGTCGGTGCTGGAGATCTTAAATACGATCGCGTTCCATTTAGAACATCTTACAAACGGAGGCGTCAAGTAGCCTAAAGACACATTTGAGTTCTACATCTGAGAACTAAGATTTCCAGCATGTAGAACTCAATGCAACTCGCTTATGAGCGCTCATGCAATGTGTGTGTCCCTGCAGCAAGTGAAACTAGGTAACGTGGGCTAGAAGCAACAAATGTTTAAACAACAACGTGGCTTCCTGTAACTATTAATGGAAAAAGCATAGAAACGGCTAATCATAACCTTTAAATTGACATTAATTAAGCTGGCTATATGCAACACAATTTATTTATATTCCCTTTGCATATGTTTGGGTAGACTTCAAACGTTTTTGAATTTGAGCTTACAGTTCTGTATTCTTTATTATTATATTTATTTAGGTATTAGTGATACCTCGAAATTAGGCTGCTGTCTGTTAGGGCAATTTATTGTAGCCTGCTAACCCATATGCACAAAACATAATTTCTGAAATTATTTCTTGATTTATAACATGAGCTATGTCTCCATGTAGGGTAGTGTCAAATAGTGAAGTGATAGGTAGATCATGTAGGCCTACATGTCACATGAGCCACACATATGAGGGGCACTGCTTCTTCTGTCCCTCCCAAACTGCATTAAAATGGTGTGTTTAGCAATCAGAATTTCATTTTCTTTCGGGGTAGAAACTGCTGGACACCAATATAGTCCGCACCCCTCTCAGAAAATACTTACAACGTCCCTATAGGGAGTTATTTATAATTTGGCAAGATTGCTTCATTTTCCTATCACACAACCCCCACACTTTTAAAAAGCTTGATACGCCCCTGGCTACAGATCTCAAAGAATCCTCTGGAGCAAACACATAGTCATGACGGTGGCAGAGGAAAAAAGGGATATCCCTGGGACGGGGCCAATAGGGACAGAGAAAGCAGGAGGGAGGAGAGGAAGAGCCAAGTTCTCAGTAGCACTACAGCCCTTGTGGGTGGGGAATAGCAAGGTGCCTGTTATGATGGGAGTGTGAAATGACCAGGGAGATTCGACCAAAACTAACTGAAAAAGAAACAAAAAATAATTGACAGACCTGGGTTAAGTGGTAAACCTCCTTGATCTTTTCAATTAGGAGGCGTACCAACTTAAAACTTTGCATTACTTTCACAGACCTAGAAGTACACAAAGTTGTTAACATTACTAAAAACTAGATGTACCGCAGAGCGGTACAAAATATGACCGCCGCCCATGCAGTCCAGCACATTTTTTCCACAAAAAGAAATCACGCTGAAAGGCCTATATGATTCTAACTGTCTCACTAAATTGCATTATCCACACTCAATTCTCACTGGTATCTGCTAGACAACAAGTACCAAAACATGATTAGTTCCTAGATTTCACATGTAAAATTCATTTTATACAACCCCACCTCCATCTTGCCTGTTTATAATTCTGAGAAATTCTTGATTGTTTGTGTTATGTTTATGTTATGTGTGTGTGTGTGTGTGTGAGTGTGTGTGTGTGTGTGTGTGTGTGCGTGCGTGCTTGTGTTTGTGCCTGCGTATGTGCCTGTGCATGCAAGCGTACATATGTCTACTGTGTGAGTATGTGTCATACGTATGATTACTGTGAATGTATGTGTGTGTGTGTGTGTGTATCTGTGCACATGTGTGCACATGAAATGGGTTAACATGACCCCTGGAGGCAAACATACAGAAAAAAATGGTCATCCTAGGCCCTACAGTTCTCAAGATATTCACAGAGAACTGTGTCTGCCCTACCCTCCTTTCGGGGGGTCCAGTCCAGCGGGGGGGCTACAGATCAAAACGAAAAATGACGGTTCCATGCTATCCATGTGGGGGTACATGCCCACCAAGTTTTGTGTACCCCGGTCTTTCAGTGTCCCGGGAATCCTTGTTGGTGTACGTCACTAAATGTACACATAAATTATTTTATTGTAAGGCCCCCCATGAACGAAAGTACACAAAACTTGGCATGCATTCGGAGGGTGTCATAATGATCCTACACTTTTAATTTCGTGCAGTTTTGACCTTGTCAGCCAGAGATATTGTGATGAAAACACCTAATTTTTTGCTTTTTAATTTTTAACTAGGTGGCGCTATACATGAAATAAGTGGTAATGGGATGGGTTGACATGCCCCCTTAAGACCAACATACATAAAAAGGTGGACCTCCTAGGCCCTACAGTTATCGAGATATTCACAGAAAACTGTCTCCGGCCACCTACAGGCCAGTTGGTGTATAGTAACATAAATTAATTTATTGTGTGGCCCCCCATGAACGGAATTCCACGAAACTTGGCGTGCATACAGAGGGTGTCATAATGATCGTACACTTCCAATTTTGTACAGTTTTGACTTTGTTAGGTCACAGATACCTTCAATTACAACACCTCATTTTTACTTTTTTGTGTTTAACTAGGTGGCGCTATACATGAAATGAGTGGTTATGGAATGGGTTGACATGGCCCCTTGAGATCAACATACAAAAAAAAATGGTCCTCCTAAACCCTACGGTTTTCGAGATATTCACAGAAAACTGTGTCTGCCCTACCCTCCTTTCGGGGGGTCCAGTCCAGCGGGGGGGCTACAGATCAAAACGAAAAACGATGGTTCCATGCTATCCATGTGGGGTTACATGCCCACCAAGTTTCGTGTACCCCGGTCTTTCAGTGTCCCGGGAATCATTGACAGAAATTTGGACATGCGAAAAAGAAAAAAAAAAAAAAAAAAAAAAAATCTGACTAAACCTATATGACCGCCGCTTCGCTGCGCGGCGGTCATAAAGACAGCAAGCTCATGCCAGCTTGGTTTCCTCTTCTGTGAGTGCATTTAAACCTCCTTCCTGTGTGGCCCACTAGGGGAAATCATTTGAATGCGGCCTAGTGAGTTACTGGCAAATCTAAACATGACACTAAAAGCTGCAGCAGCCCATCTACAGCGCCCCCTACAGTCAAAAAACAAGCAAGACGTGCTTCAGCTACACACAGTGAGACGCACACAAGTACTCACATCTCCCTCGCACTGTGCAAACAACAACAGAGAAACACATTAGCGTGCACACACACCTCACAACAAGGAGAACAAAACATAGAAGCACAAGCATGTGGCTGGGGGTGGTGTACTGAGGATCATGCCAACTGGTGTGTCTTGGAATTCATTTAGGAATACAATATCTTAGGCCTATGGCAGTATAAACTTTGTTTTCAAGTAATATTTTATTGATCTAAACCTTATATTTTATATTAGAGATTTGCTCATTCAATTGTATGAAAAGGAATCAACACGGTTGCTCTAAGCATAATGGAAAAACATCCAACAGACTAGGCCACATGACAGCAAGCTGTCGGTCATGCAGACACACATACTCCCCCTAGTGGACACAGCAACTCACAGCAGCTTTGGCCTCAGCAAGCTTGGCCTTCTTGAGCCGAGCTTTGGACACATCCAGATCCAGACGCCGGTTCTCCAAGAGTCGCCTCTCTTTCTGAAAGGGAGATGGAGACAATCACAGTCAAACCTCTTTCTAAAAATGTTCAAAATGTCAAAAATGTACCATGGCCAAGTAGCCTGGCTTTTCCCAATGCTGCCTTACGCACGTGTGTTTTTATTCACGCTGCTAGGCAGCCTGGATTCTACGGACTAGGAACCAATTATGAATGTGGGTTTTGGCGCCAGCCAGGCCAATGGCAAAGAGCATAACACGTTGCATTTCATTATTTAAATAAACATGGTCCCACCCTAGACCAGACAACTAAGTCCAAACTCATGTGCCTGATGTTCGGAGTTTTGGTAAGTGTTACACGCCTCTGCATCCCCTGGAGCCTTTGGGTGGTGCATGGACCCTGTCCACATCTGAGGAATGGACTAGAAATCAAGCTTACTAGAATATCCAGGGAACTTCTGGAGTTACCACAGATCTCTAAAGGAACACTGCACCAAGTTGTTTTATGTGTGTAAGGGACATGTTTGCGGTTGAGTTCATTAGCAATTAAAAGCTAAAAGCAAATAAAAGCTAAAAGCAGGCTATTATCAAGTTTTTACGGTACATAAAATAATCATGTTTCAAAAGAAAACAAACAATTAGGTGTATAATTAAATCGAATCAATGGTAAGTCATACAGGTATCAAAGAAAAACATATAAAACTATTAGATATATAGAAATCAATACAGTTTTGCCAAACAAATCATATATCACAACTAGGGCTGTCAAAATAACTAAATAATGAGAAAAAATAACTGATTAAAAAAAATAGCGCAGATTAATCGATTCCGTATGACCTTTGACCCCGAGCCATTCTAGTCAGTAACCATTAGACTGTAAAATGAAGGAGAGAGAAGAAAATGTGCTGCCTAGATCATTGATTGGAACATTTACTTTTAAAAAACAGCCTAATGGTGTTGATAAAAATAAAGTCCTCTGCAATGTCTGCAGCAAGGAATTTGCATATCACCGGAGTTCGTCAACTCTAAACTCACACATCAATGCAAAGAAATAGTGTTGACATTGAGGGGAGTGTTAATTTATTTTCATTGTGTCCCCTGTGGCCTGGTCTTCCCGAAGCACTTGAATTTATTTCATCAGCATATTAGGTCATATCATAGACAGATTGTTATGGCCATTATTTGAACAGTGAAAATAATAATAAAAGAGTTTTTGAACTTTAATGTCACTAATGCTGATTATTCAATGATTCATTTGAATTTAAATATTTAACATACTTTCACAGCAAAAAAATATATATGTGATTAATTTAGATTAATTAATCATAGAGTATGTAATTAATTCGATTACATTTTTTAATCGATTGACAGCACTAATCACATCAACGTCAAAAATGACACTCTCTCTCTTGCACCTACCAAGGTCATGATTGATGACCAGCAAACACTCTCTGACCATGTTGCCTCAGTCGCTTGGCTGTGCCGCTTCGCACTATTCAATATAAGGACAATCCCATGGCAACATGCCACTCAGCTCCTAGTACAGACCATGGTTATCTCACGCCTTGACTACTGCAACGCCCTCCTCTGTACCTCATCTGGTCTTCCATCATCATCAGCACGTTACCCCGCTGCTCGCCGAGCTCCACTGGCTACCCTTAGTCGCCCGCCTCAGGTTCAACTCACTAGTGCTTGCATGCAGAGTGATTGCTGGGTCTGCACCCACTTACTGAAGTGTTCTCATAGGATTAGGTGACCCCTCGGCCACTGCGCTCCTCTAAGGAACGCCGTCTGGCGCCGCCGTGGTCCACCGATGGTGGAATGATCTTCCACCAGAAGATCCACCAGAGCAGGGGCATTTTAGCCCGGTAAGCCAAACTCATTTCCAACTGAATCGAGTCTGGTCACTAGCGATTGGGAATCGTTTACATGCGCATACCCAGCATGGTGATGGGTATACACATAGCGCTAACTTTGAAAGCATTGGTCCAACCTAACCAATCACATTGTTCAGGGATTCCTGACGTTACTTCCTACTTCACCTAAACTTTACAAAGTGACAAAAAACGCAGATGCAGTAGTAGTTCCTAGCTAATGGCTCCTCTGCACTGTAGCTTGAATGCTATTCTCTTGCTTTTAGTCACTTTGGATAAAAGCGTGATATTGCCATTCTGATTGGTAGATCACTCACAGAAATGGTCCTCCAGTCTCCCTCCAGGAAGTTGCGCAGAGGGGTCAGGAAGTTGATGGCTGACGTCTGCAGAAAGTCACGCTCAGCCCCACCCAATTTCTTCTGGTACTCGCCGACTGTTATAAGAGTGCTCCCTGTATGCACACAAATACAAAGAGAGACAGAAAAAGACAAAGAAAGAAAGAGAGGGAGAAAGAGAGAAAAACACAGACAGGAATTTAATTCCTGGGTCCTGTTCATCTCATGGAAGCATGTGGATAGATATTCAACTGATGTTTGTACTGCAGCCTACATCTACAATCTACATCTACATCTACCCATTTTGGATATATAAGAAGTCATGCTGCAAGCTGAAAATCTATGTGCTGTAAAACACTGTCATATAAAACCTAGCCAGACACTCCCTTGTTCTTGGCCATGTCTTCTGTGTTTATTTCAATCGTCCTGACATGGTTCTGTCAAAATCTGATGTGAATTTGAGCATTGCTTAGAGCAGTCTCTGGGCATTGCTTAGAGCAGTCTCTCTCTTTCTCTCTCTCTCTATCTCTCTCTCTTACAATGACTAGATGTCAGAACAGTGTTCCCTGGGAAAACACACAGACACAAACAGTCAAACACAGGTGCTGATAGAAAGGCTGGGTCCTTGACCAGCCCTTCAATATGATATTATACTACAGAGTATAATGGCCAACAAATCCAGTCTGATATCATCAGAAATAGAGGCTGTAAAAGCCCAGTGGGACATCTACAATAGCAATGACTTGACCACCACCTTCAGGCCACAGACCCACATTGCATCTCCTCGACACCATGCAAATGACACTACTGTAGCAAAACCACACTGCCACCTAATCTAAGAACAGCTCTTGAAGCACATATGCTCCAACATATGCTCTGTTTATGCGTATCAGCCAGTTAAGCATCCCCCATTTTTGGATATATAAGAGAAGTCCTGCTGCAAGCTGAAAAGCGATGTGCTGTAAAACACTGTCATAAGGCAATTCCATGGAGAATTGCATTTTTTGTAACATCCATAATGCCAATAAAATGTGATGGTATGGTATGATGTGAATGATTACATGAAATTTGTAGCCTGGCGGGCCATCCTATATCATTGAAATGTATAGTCTCGAATCGAACCATTCACCTCGCTTAATCCAAGGGGCGGGCAGAGAATTGTCTTTCAAACTGCCTAGGCATGCAATAGGCCAGCGCTACGACCATATCCGTATCCGGTCGGCAAAACGGCAAATACATCCTTCTTCGAAAGGAATGACTTAAGTGCATTGTGTTACTCAACTTTCAAAAAAAAAAAAAAAAAAAGCCCAACTCCTCCAAAGTTGACGCCAACGCCGATTCAAACAACTGCTCTTCGTTTGCCATAGCCACCTTCCTTGTTGTTCACCATCGCAGGACTGTCGTTATCCTGTTAAGCCCGCCTTAAGACTCTCTAACAAAATAGAGCGCTGTGATTGGATGACGTCCACGGCGTCAGCCATTAGAAATCCCTATGGTTTGATACTAGACGTACAGGCTGAGCAAATTAATTTGCCGCCGCTAGGGTGCGTCTAGATTTCTAGGCTAAGAAATTTGAGCATTTGCTATTTTTGGCTGAAGAATGTAAATGAGAAAAAAAGTTATCATTCATATCATACAAATGCCAAGGTATTTCACTGGCGTTATGGATGTGACAAAAAGTCAATTTTCCGTGGAATTACCCCATATAAAACCTAACCAGACACTCCCTTGTTCTTGGCCATGTCTTCTGACAGCTGTGTTTATTTCAATCGTCCTGACATGGTTCTGTCAAAATCTGATGTGAATTTGAGCATTGCTTAGAGCAGTCTCTCTCTTTCTCTCTCTCTATCGCTCTCTCTAACAATGACTAGATGTCAGAACAGATCTCAGGTTTCCAATAAGGAGGGGTAATGGCATATATTTCCTCCATCCTCAGCCAAGCGATGTGGGGACTGGTAATAACAGGTCAGGCCATAGAGGATCAGAGGCAGGGACTAGAGGTTAGAGGCCCAAGCATAGTGGCTCTTATCAGAAGCTCCATCCGGGGACAGAGAAGTGCTGTGATAAGATGTTGATAGAGAAAGGAAACCCACGAGCAAAATGGTGTTTGTGTTACTATTGACCTATTATGATAATCATTATGAAAAAGGTATGTGCACTGCAGAAGTTGCAACTATGTGAATCAAAAATTGCCTCATTGTGATTTGGTGGTATGAACCAAAAAAGTATCACAGTGATTTTTCCAAAAGGTTAACTGATCCATTGTTAGTGCTAACAACTATTTTATTACAAGTTTATTACCAAAAAGTCTCCGTTCTCTTGGATATTATGCTGTTTTTGATCAAGTAGTTTTGTTACCCTATGTAATGGCCATCATATTAGTATTCACTGATCATTAGGCCTGCTACGGTTATCCCCTGTGCACACACCAATTAAGACATCAGTTACTCACTTGTGTATGTAAATACCACATTCATGTCAATTCAAGTAAAACCATTTTATGCAAGTCAACAATATCTGAGAAAGATATGTATACACCAAATCTAAAGCCATCAGAGGGCTAATTCAGGCTATTTTTTTCTCAACAATGGCGATATGAGCTAATGCTGAAAGCTCCACACACCTGCAGAAAAGTTGCCTCATGCAGACTTACCATACGGAGTCCCGGGACCGAAGTCTTTAGCAGCATCCAGCATGTACTGGCCCAGTAGCTCCCCATTAGTGGTCCTCATGGGGATCTTCTTGTCCAATTTCTCATAGAAGAACTCTTCAATACGCGCACCTGAGCAGAGGCACACATCAGCGCACAGCCTATACCCAGCACTCAACAGCCACTCACAACCACTTACCCACACTCGCTCACCAACCCCCCTCCCACCACCCACCCCTCCCCTCCCCGCCCACACACACACACACACACACACACACACAGCAAATCAAAGTCCTGCACTTGTGTGAAAACAGGGAGATGAATTACAAAAGCAATCTCCACTCTGGCAAAAGAGTCGGAAATGCATCACGGACGTGTTGCGTTCAGACTTCACAGAGGACGTTTGAAAGCAATCAGTTGCCATAGCTGCATTCGGATATGGAGCTACATCAAAAGGCTTTCAAGACGCCTTTTTGGTAAGGATCTGGCACGCTAAAATGGCAAGACTTATTTTCTTTATATACACTTTAAAGCTCCATAACCTCCATTACACTGGTCACAAAGCTTGCAGGATCACCAGGCTAGAGCTACAGTCGGTAAAACAGAGAACTGCCCACCGTGAGTATAGCTCTTCTGGAACAGAATGCATACAGTATGCAATCATGTGTTTGTGTGAATGTGTTTGTGTTGTCTGTGTGCTGCTGAGACCTTGAATTTCCCCTGGGGATCAATAAAGTATCTATCTATCTATCTATCTATATATCTATCTATCACATCTTGTGTTATCATTGAGCACTGTGTCATTATCACGGAAGATAAAACTCAAATAAATCAACTATGTGCAGCTATAACAAATGGCCAAGAGAGAACTGTCATTCCTCTGTGGGAGACCTCCAACACTCCACTAACAAAACGGAGGATTTTCTACTGATGGATCACTACTGCAGTGTTTCCCATACATTGACTTATTTGTGGCGGACCACCACAATATCAACATTGACCACCACATAATGATTTTCCAGGTT
This sequence comes from Alosa pseudoharengus, assembly GCF_046254945.1. Taxonomy (NCBI): domain Eukaryota; kingdom Metazoa; phylum Chordata; class Actinopteri; order Clupeiformes; family Clupeidae; genus Alosa; species Alosa pseudoharengus. Next base: position 5,924,666 of record NW_027468609.1, on the reverse strand, counting down.
GTGCTAAATTGTGCTTAAATCTGGTTAGCATCATAACCACGCTGCGCTAATTTGTTAAAAACTGTTGCATTCAAGTTAATTCTGCAAACCTACCACCACAAATACAATTCAATTCTGTGGGAAACACTGCACTGTATAGATCACAAAGGAGAGAAGCTGCACAAACTGTTCCTTCAAGGGTAATGTGCCGCTCACACTTAAACAAACACAGAAGCTATTGGGTCACAAATAAATAATAAAAAATAACCGACATACAAGACACTGAAAAAGAAAACCAAAGGTCAATGTATGTACTTAGCGTACAGCACAAACAAGCCCCTATATGATACATTGAAGCCTTTCACATGGCAGGAGAGGCACTGAATGTATGCTGGAAGCCAATCTAGTGGACTGTTTATGTTGAAGAACATGTCTTTGGCCACTGTCCTAACTCTGTAGCTAGCGTCCCCATGTTGGCAAAATTAGATGTATACCAGTTATGACAGTGGCCAAAGACATGTTCTTCAACATAAACTGTCCACGAGATTCAGGACAGTTGGCAGGACATGTGCAGGACAATAGTCTTAACAATAAGAGGTATATGAGGCCTTCTTTGCAAGTATGAGAAGACATCAATACCTCTGAAAACTACAAACAGTGTTCCTCGGGAAAACACACAGACACAAACAGTCAAACACAGGTCCTGATAGAAAGGCTGGGTCCTTGACCAGCCCTTCAATGTGACATTATACTACAGAGTATAATGGCCAACAAATCCAGTCTGATATCATCAGAAAAAGAGGCTGTAAAAGCCCAGTGGGCTAAAATCACAGATGAGGCAACCCGCTAAAGTCCTAAATGAATTTCAGAGGGTGAAACACTAGAGCACCTTTCAGTTATGCCTGTGATCTGGGGAGGTGTGGAATGGAGTGGTCACTTGCTTTCATAACTCCTTCACTAGGGCGGTTATCAAGACACTCTTCTAGCATGGCTACAAGCACTCATGTTACAGCTGGTGCCTTGCTAGAGAAGCAGCTTTTAAAGTCCCCAATCAAACAGAAGAAATCCATACAGAGCAAACGTTTACAAATGGGTCCCATTCTATTCATGGACTAGCAATCTAACAAATGCACATGATTACATTACAGAAATCTAATCCAATTTGCTAACACTGCTCAGCAGCACTGGGAATTCTAAATTAAATTCTCTAAAAGAGCATGTATTGGCAAAGTGGATGATCTCCAGTGAGGACATCCCAATACAAATGAACTGACTATCACCCATATCTACATCTTGCTGTGCAAAGATGAACAGTCCCCACCAGAGGAACTAGCTCTACACACATTCTCAGTCATTTCACCCCAACCAGAGCACTTGTACGGAGGGACCAGGACGTAGACATGAGACACAGACTTACCAGTGCTGTCAACTGGAGCATGAGAGAGCCAAAAAGTCACAGGTTAGAAGTCCCTACCACATCACAGCCCATTTACACTCTAGAGGTGTCAATGAACAGCACACACAAATCCCAGATCTCCTCACATGATAGTGGCCATGGTTACATTAGACCAAGATTATGGGATTGCTTATGGCCATTATTATGTTTCATAGTTTTAGCTTTCCTTCAGTTATTAGGAAGCATTATTGTGCATTTATGAAATGTATGCATTGGTTGTCTTTCAATATATTTTCATTCAATTACTGTGGTTTATCCCAAGTGAGTGATCTCATTAAATAGGTATATCTAGCTGATCCAGAGGCCAGATCCCCTTTCTCACGTAGTGCATTGGGAGGAGAGGGTCTGGAGCTTACTTGGGTTGGGCTGCAGAAGAATCTCGGTCTGTCTGAAGATCTTCTCTGTCCAGTTCTTGGTGCAGTCTGCCCGAGCAATCAGGTTCTCAAGGTGCGCGTCAAGCTCGGTCTTCTCCGCCTGGCCCAACTTCTCCTCTGTAAACTTCAGGGCAAACAGAGATGACCTTAATGTATTAAATAAGTATATATACAATATATATATATATATTTGGGAAGCCGTGGCCTACTGGTTAGCGCTTCGGACTTGTAACCGGAGGGTTGCCGGTTCGAACCCTGACCAGTAGGCACGGTTGAAGTGCCCTTGAGCAAGGCACCTAACCCCTCACTGCTCCCCGAGCACCGCTGTTGTTGCAGGCACTGTGTGCTCACTGTGTGCTGAGTGTGTTTCACTAATTCACGGATTGGGATAAATGCAGAGACCAAATTTCCCTCACGGGATCAAAAAAGTATATATACTATTATCTTTCCTCGGACGATTTCCTAATCAACTACTCTCTTGACCTGTGATGGTCAAAAATAAATCTCTCCCATTTCCCGTGGACAAATTGCAAACCATCCCCAAAAAACAGACCTGTTATGCTTATGACTGTGAGAATGAATGAGGCAATTCCATCACCAATGAGAGCTTGCATCTTTCATCTGCCACCCACACACCTCGGTGGATGAGAGCCATAGACACTGCACACACTAACCCAGGGCTACAAGAGGGCCATTTGACACTATATCACTGTGGTTCATTTTCTATCGTCACATGAGCTACAGCACATTTCAGGCTGCCACCAGGGGATACAAAAATGAATAGATTTCATTATAACAAGATAATATCAACAAGCTATCTGAATTGTCCTGAAAGGAAATCGTGCAGGGACACAAACAGCTTTTCTTCGGGAAACAAAATCTTACATGTGCAAGAATTTTGTGTGAACTGGTGAATTTATTGAGAAAAGCCTAGATGTTCTAAAGGTATTACTATGTCACCACACCAAGTGTGATAGTCACATTCATGAAAGAAACACCTGCTTCATTAATATCTTCACAGCATGAATGCACCAAACAAAAACATTTAGAGCACCAACTCTTGGAGGCAAAGGCACAGTCAGTGAGTCAGCCTCAGGGATTTTAATTCAGGTACTCTTTTAATTACATCCTAGCCCATTTTCCTGGAACAGAGCGTAATGATTGGCTCAGGGGACCCGCCAGTCAAACTAACAGAGCATCTGACTGGCTTACGGGACAGAGAATCCCTGCCCAGCCGATGACTGTGCTGCTTGTACGTCACTCTGGCTCTGATCATCTTATGGCAAGCGCACACACCCCTGTCTGCTAAAAACACACCCTTATCTCGTCACAGGAGAGCAGAGACAACCAACCATGGCAACCAGGCTTTTTTCATCCTCATCCCAAAAATGCCCTACATCTGGGTGAAACTGCACTGAAATAGATTACCTTCTGTTTCTGTTCACCATCTCTCCCCAACACATCCTGGCTGAATGATTGATTTACTGACATCTACTCTGCATATATACAGTATAGAAAACTGTCCCAGAATGCACTTTTCAGAGCATCCTTCATTTTGCTTCACATATACTGTAGGCCTTTTCATCTTCTAGACCTGCATCTACTAGCTACTACGATAAACAGCACCGAAGTGTCAACTGAATAGTCTACACAAGAGAACTGAGAGGAGAGGTGAGGAGAGGAGAGGAGAGGTTGCATGACATGAGACAACCACATCACCTAGTCCCTGATAACTGTCATTGTGTGGCCTATAGAGATAATAATGTTTGCCACTATCAGTTTGCCAAGGGCAGAGTGACTAAGAATTTCAGTAACTCTAGTCAGTATGAGGTTCTCAGCATTACTGACCAGAGGTACAATTCTGGATATCAAATACCCAACAACATAAAATGATCATATTACAAGCACAATATCTTCTAAGATAAAGGAAGCTTGCATGTGCTTGAATGAGAAAGTGTTTGAGCTGATGGGGTCTTTCTTCTCTGACCTTGTTCTGAGCACGCTCGGCTGAACCTCTCTGGGGTTTCCCTATGCACTCTGCAGGGGTTGTAGTGGCATGAGTCAGGCCTTTTAGGACATAGAGGACTTGGCACACAGGCTCTCTATGCATTTGTGGTGAATAATGGACTAGACTTCCAGGAAGTATGAACAGTGTGCTTGATCTTAAACATGTTTGATGGCTGAGACCATTTATCACACTAGAGAAAATACGTATGTGTAGAAAATCAACAACTCCTGGTGAAACCATGGAGTACCATGTCTATATATTTATTCTTCACAAAGTATAGGATTTTCAAATGACGTCAAACATTAGGTTGGAAAGCATGGACAGACTAGTATCAGTAGTCCCCTAAAATAAACTACCATCAGACAGTTTCCTTAAGCAGGATGATTGATGGAGGAGATTGCAGGGCCCGCAGCACAGTATGCAGAGCAGTTCGCTCCACACTTACAGGTCCCCTCACTGGGAGGAGAACAGGTCTGCTTACACAGTCAGAAAGTGACAGCCTAAAAGGAAACACATACAGGCTAACAGATTACCCTCGGGATTTCCTCCCCAGGCTAGACCTCCTACAGTTCACTGTCACATGGTTCGTCATGAGGGAACACTGCAGGGAAGTCAAAAGCCTCCAATCCTGGACTTATAATATTTTCAAGTTTTTGTCTTTTAATAAGCCCTTTTTTACGGGGGAAAACTGTGTAGCATTTAACCGTAAGTGTAACATTATCACCAATATGGCTGCATCCACTGTGTGCGTGTCTTGGGAAATACCAGAGCCCTAGGGCACGTAGCCATTTATTTTGGATTGTTTGTTAATGATAACAGTGGTGGAATACATACTTATACAAGACCAACACCACAATTATTCATTAGTCAAGTAGATGGCCATTTACTGTAATTCTACTCATTAAGCAGCTGGTCTTTTGAAACGTTATCAGCGGATTAAAGATGCATTGTGAGACATTATGATTTCAGCCCGTGACAGGTCCACCTGCAGACGTAGGCTAGGGTGACTCAGTCACATAAGGTGCTTAGGAGCTTTCATCTCTATTGCCAAACAACCGAGCCGATAACTTCAGGTGAATTCAGACTGTCGCTCAAACTGCTTCTTTGACACAGGGCATAAACCGTCCGTGTCCATGCACAAACACACTAGCTCGCACTTGGGGCAGTTAGGCTACTTGGTGCGGCACAGCCCGTATCCTGGTGACTATCACATGCACCCTTCGACCCAACAATGAGCAACAGCCATAAATAATGGATTGTCTTAGCCTGGCTTTATCGGCTTACAATGACGGGAAAACGGTGCATACACCCCAGTAAAAAATAGTGAGGACATTCATTTTGGTGGCATATGGTAGGCTACGATGCGCACAGGTGCAGCACGACTTCAAAGTTACAATTGCGTTTGAGTTGGGACTATCCTCTCCATGAAAGATAATATGGGGGCGGACATTCACCCATCCATCCATCCATTAACGCCGTTCACATTTTAGTCGAAGTACATAAACATCATTAACGCTGCGCGTTGCGAGTGTTACATTGTCCTAAATAGTGAACATACCTGAACGGCCCGGGTGAAGAAGACGCCCGCATCCGACGCCAGCTTTTTCACATTGAAATCCATCGTTTAAACCTCTATGCTGCTATGCGTTTCAGAAACATCGGCTTGCTCTTATCCCCCACAACGAGGACGGGGAGCCCAGTGCGTACTGAGATGCGGCGGTGCGTGGCATAGGCAGAAGGAGGCTACCTAGCCTCTAATCTGCTAGCATCCGTCATATCGGAAATCCTCAACCCACCCTGGCTTTAAAGGAGACCGGTATAAAAACCCACCGTTTTAGTCTATTGATATAGTTTCAAGGCAGGAGACAGTCACGATGCAGGCAGCTGGCAACCATTGAAAATGCAGTCTAACACTGGCTGTAATCTGCTGCAATACATAAAACTGTACGGTTTCAGTAGCCTAAATTATGACTAAATCATCAGTCTCAGCAACATTAGGCCTATGCTCTAATATAGCTGATAGCTACAGTAATTTTATTGTAACATTTAAATTAATATTTAATATAAATATTCTGATATTTTAAAGGAATATTTAAAATGATAATAGTATAGGCTAATATTTCACATTTAAAATCATCGTTAAAAACAGCCAAATCTAAACAAGACGAGATATTAGTGTGGGATGGTCATCAGTAGGTACCTTCCTACAAGGTATTGCTGATTCTGCATGTCAAAATGGTTTCACACCTAAAGTAAATCTTTTTTATACGAGCAGAACCAAAAATGAATGGAACTCTACTGAACATTAAACAAAACTGAAGCTGAATATGATTAAATATTAAAATAAGATATATTAACTTATAAACATAGCTTTCTGCATCACTCTGTAGAATAAGAGATGAACAAATTATGTGATATGTGTGTTTTAAGCACCACTTCATCATCGGTATTTATTGTAATTCATGATAGTATATTAAAAAATACACAAATTCAAGGTACTTCTTTGCATTGGACAACAGAAGCATGTAAAACATGAAAAACAACTGCATCTTTGGAGTGCTCACACAAATGTGATGAGATCCCCCATTGGATGTCTGGCCATTTCCTTCCTGACTTCAGTCTGCATCCAGGGGGGATCTCTCTTGCTTTCCCTGGGTGGTGTGTGTTGGTGGACCCCAGCCTCGGATGGCCTCCACAAACAGTGTCACCAAGCAGTCTGGTGCATATTGCTCACAAAGCTGGAAAAGCTGCTGGGCCCCTTCAGCTGCTCTGTCACTGGCTACCCACAATGCAAATCGCATATGCATATCGGAAAAGACATGTGCATTATGTCTCTTATTAGTGTGCCAGGAAGCATTTCACAAGGTAAATAGCTACAGCAATCAGCCGAATAAAACAAGACATAAAATTGAGAAATATAATTTTGGAATATGTGTCATGCGAAAGCAACATCCTGCGGTTGGTTGTTCTGCATGTAAGAATTTAGGCCCCGTCCGTTCAAGTTGGCTAAGGTAAGTTACAGTGACAGCGAAACTTTATGTCAATTGACAAAAGTCGGGCCTTCAAGTCTAGATGATCCTATGCATCTGCACACCTCCACTCTACTTGGTGTGGTCCCTCACCCACTGACACAGGCGTGTGCAGTAGGCAGGAGGGCTGACTGTGGAGAAGGTCTGGCCTGGGTGCCTGAGTCTCTTCCACCAGTGCTCCAGCCTCTTCTTAAAACCGTACACGGTAAAAATGTCAATGATGCCTATGAAATAGCGCTGCTCTGGCCCGTCGATGACGTGCAGGGGGTTCTTAAAGTTGGGGAGCAGTCTGCGGTTCTGGGCCTGGAAGTCTCTCAGCTCCGCTGAGCCTGTGCGTGCCCCTCTCCCGCACGGCTCTCCTTGTACACTGCCGACTTCCTCCTCAACCTCACAGCTGCCTTCATGCGTCTCCACAACTCGACACTGCTGCATCCCACAGTCCGTCTGCGACACCAGAATGGTGGATTCCTCCTCTGGAACGGTTCCTGGCACTGAGGGGGCTGTTCCTGTGTGCGTGGGACTGGAGCTCGTGATCATGGACCTGGAGAGGCAAAGATACGGGATGACACTGCAGTTCTCCTAACAAAGGCTGTCAGTGTGAGGGTATGCAGTTCTGCAATTGGTATTGCTTGGTGCATATTAGAATTTCTAGCTCTGTATGTTTTAGAGCCTGCTACAGCTAATTCACTTTGGTATTGACATTTTCTCACTCTGTATGCAAACATCAAGTAAACATCTGCAATAAATGTTGTCATTTATCTCATTGTAAAAGTAGTTCCAGCCACAAGATGGTGCAATTGGCATACTATTTTCAAGCTGGAATTGAGATAGATAGATAGATAGATAGATAGATAGATAGATAGATAGATAGATAGATAGATAGATAGATAGATAGATAGATAGATAGATAGATAGATAGATAGATAGATAGATAGATAGATAGATAGATAGATAGATAGATAGATAGATAGATAGATATACTTTATTTATTTATCCCTACAGAAATGTAGCCCTGAGTTAACTTGGGGTTAATGGTAATGGTTTAGTTGTTACTTTATGTTGGCTTAGATATTTATTATGAACTGGATAGAGTATATTAGTATGTTTACTATTCATTTCATTTTTTTACATGCCTGCTGGTTCCCCCCTTTGCAGTGAGGGCTGAAATAGACCTGAAAGCAGAAGTAGAGTGAACTTTTTCATCGTTTGTATTTGTAGTGATGTGGGACAAGTGTGACTTAAAATAACACCCCAGAAATGCTCCCGGTATATTCCGGAATGATTCAGGAACAGGTCATTTGCATGGTGATTCCTCAAACACAGAAAAGCATTCCAGTCAAATGTACATTCTCCTAGCCTGGCCTTGCCTTCCTACGTACTTCTGCTCGATTTTCATCTCCCTCCACGACTCCTTGTAGAAGCGAAGCGTACCAAGGGGATGGCAAATGGCCAGGCTAACATTCGCCCAGAACGCTTTTACATTTCAACTTTAAAGGTTTTCCATTTAAATGTATGTTAAACCTGCTAATACACACTCTACAGTTGCAGTACTGGAACATTCATGTTTCTTTTCCTTTTCAGGATGCGAGTTGTGGGTCGTTACTCACTTCTTGGTGCGCATGATGAGTGTGGCGAAGGAGAGACTGTGGTGCCGCTCGTCCTGGTGCAAGGGCTGATGGGCCAGCAGGAGGCTGTAGTCCAGCACGTTCAGCGTCTGGAGGAAGGCCGTGTCTATCTCCACCTGCCGCAGTAACCAGGGCCGCTGCTGGTCTGACCACACATCACACACAGGCTCAGTTGGTCACCCGCTCCAGTTAAACACAGAGCAGACTTTTAACAGTTTCAACAAATGTGTAGAAATTGAATGTTGATGTGGAATTGTAGATTATTATAATACCCAGCCTATAAATTCTTACTTAAATATGATTTTGTAAAACACCTTGCCTAAAAGATTCTATTGAATATATATACATACATTACAAAGTGCTTTACGAAGGCAAAATACAAAGGCTTACTAAGGGCACTGCAGATTTGCACCTATTACTTTTTTAAATAATTTCCTTCTAACTATCTTTAAAGAGCTGTTGTAACCTTTGGATCTTGTGTTCTTTTGTATTAATTTATCAAACATAATACGAATAAGACATACAGCCACACAGTGTACAGAGGCTAGAGTACACCATCACAGTCACTCAGAGCTTTGCAATGTTGGAGTGCATCAGATGAGTAGGCAAAATATTCTGACTTTTCATATTTAAATACTCAACATCACAATATTTTAAGATATTGTCTACTATCTGATAAATTAATCAACATCTGATGTTAGATAATCAGGGTGACAAGCAGCACTTCCAAACCACCAGGAAAGTTCATTTCAGCTGTATTTCAACCATGTAAACCATAATGAACTAGTTGCCGTTGAAGCGTAAGCTTGGTCTTGTTGCTTTTTATAGCATTTACCCATAACAGTGTGGAAACATGTTTTCTGACTAATTCTCAGTGTAGACCACAAGTGAGATATCTAATATTTCCTCACATCAAGTCATCACCTTTACTTTATTTTGGGGTCCTTGGGAGGCTGTGTCAAAGAGGATGCTATTTTTCCATTTTACAGTCAAATGTCATGCTCGCTTAGTCTGCAGGGGAAAACTCATATTTGATTTACCTAGTGTGATGAACTGCCCTTCAAAATTGAGATCTTTCAGCACCACAATGACCTGAGTGCCCTCAGGTGCAGGCTCTGTCCAGCGGCTCACCTGACACCCTTTAACATCGTACCTGCCAAAACACTCAAGGTCAACTCAGTCATCCCATGCAAGCCAAGCAACCTCCTTGCTCCTGAAAGCATATTATATTTTCAAAAAATGCCACACGTCATGGGATATAAAAGACCTGCATTCCTGATGCGAAAACCAGACAGTTAACCATACATCCACATTTGGTATTTTACTTTATTGCCTCAAGGTTATAGAGCTGTGTTTACAGTGAAAAAGAATAGCAGATGTTTCACTAGTTCGCCCGTCGGTATGATTGCTATACTGAGTGTATAAGCTTAGCGCGTGTTTGGCATGGTAGCTGGCCGTGCATGGAATGCCTGAAGCGGAGATCGCGATAGAGCGATGGCCGCTTGCACCCCCTGTGTAAGGAGGATGCGTAACTGGGCTATCAGTGAAATGGAGGAGTAGGGGGAGGAGTAGGGATAATTTTGCGAGCGCCACAATGTGTGACGTATGGATAAGGTGGCCGGCTTAAATACCCTGGTGGCGGAAGACAGGTGAGTTAATTGCTGTCAATCATCCCTAAGGGCTCCTCCCGAACTTTGTTTAGAAAACATAATTTTGTCATACATTGCTGTACATTTTGTTTGCATATAGATAGGAGAGAATGTTAAATTGATTACCATATTTTCCGGACAAGTCGCACCAGTCAAAAAATCATGAGGAGGAAAAAACCCACACACATATATATATATATATATATATATATATATATATATATATATGTTGCACCTGAGTCGCAGGACCAGCCAAACCATGAAAAAAAGTGTGACTTATAGTCTGGAAAATACGGTACATATCTTAATTCAGCACTTTACCTTTTTTCTAAATATTATAGGCTATCTACTATTAGCCCAACATATAATATAACAACCATTTTGTATGCCTTTAGGAAAATACAAAAAAGCATTAAAGCATTAAAAGCATTAAAGTTAGAGGTCCACCTTACCTTGCATCTATTCTCTCATCTGGGTAAAAAACACTCTGCATTACAATGAAGTATTTCTGTAAAGACAGATAACAGCTATTAAATGGGTGGTTGATTTAACGTAATTAAAGGGAAGAGGGTTAAAGGAACATGTACCTTCCTCTGCTGGGGAATTTTGATTCGATGAACACCTTAAAATGAATGAAATACAGTTACCACCACAGGCCTTAAGCAAGATATATCTCTATATTTTGGACCAAAAGAAGAATTGACTGCATATATGAGTAAGAGTTTCTCACCTAAGAATTTAACCAGAAGGGAATGGGGATAATTTTCCAGATGCTCCATATAGATTTTTAAATTAGACAGCAGGAACCGAACTTCCCTTTTGTTTTGTGTCTTCAGGAAGAACCGTTTATCATTTCTGTGAGTAACAAAGTTACAAAGTGAGGGAAGCATATCATCAGTGATGCCTGTACGTGTGTGTGTGTGTGTGTGTGTGTGTGTGTGTGTGTGTGTGTGAGAGAGAGAGAAACAGGCCTGAGACAGCATTAAGAATGAGCAGCAGCATGTCATACCACTGCTACAGTAGCGGTAACTCACGTGAGGAAGAAGTCTGCTTTGCTTTTGGAATTGCTGATAAACTGCAGGTAGTGGCCTTCAGACGACAGTGAGTGCTGATACTCTTTCTCTGTCATTCCCAGAGAGCGACGCAAGCTGGCAAACACGGGCCCTGCAAACGACTCCATTCGAAAGTCCTACACAGAAATATATAGCGATGATCATTTGTGAAATCAACTTCATTCTTATGTATAAAGCATGGAATAGTTCAAATTAAAATACCTTATGAATCTGAGTGACCTCCATCCTGAAATCATCGTCAGACAGTTCCTCCTACAGTAGAGAGGAATTGTAAAGTATATTGGAAATATTTGTATAGATTTCAATTACTACAAGTTGACTAGAAAATAGCAATATTCACAGAAACATTTAGTCTACGCTATCTAGAAATCCAATAGTGTTTTCTCATTATGTCCAGAAATGAACCCTCAACTGAATTTCTAACCCTCTCACTGCAGCAACATTCTTTGAACCATTCAACGCTTAAAAGTACTATCTGTAAGGGTGTTGAATACCTCCAAGTAGACTAAAATAACTATTGTGTGGTAGAGACACACAGAACCATTTAAGGATATTTTCACTGAACAGTTAATTTAGTATTGTCTCTACTTACAGTGTCTTTTTGTGTATGTGAGTGAGTGAGTGAGTGAATGAGTGAGTGAATGAGTGAGTGAGTGAGTGAGTGAGTGAATGAGTGAGTGAAGTAAGATTTATTCGTAAGAGAGTAACTCCACTGAGAGTAGCTGTAGTGAAAAACAAACTTGTGCTCCCTTGTTGAACTGCTGAGTCAACTAGCTTTGGCGCTCCATCTATGGTCACAGGACTGCCTTCAATCACATGTATACATGGTGTGTGTGTGTGTGTGTGTGTGTGTGTGTGTGTGTGTGTGTGTGTGTGTGTGTGTCTGACTGAGTAACTACCCCGTGACCTCTCTCTGTCACTATCACAAAAGAGCCACAGCTCAGCTTTTATAGGTTCGGTGTCAGTCACATTCTTCTATAAACCTGAGCCAAATCTCTACTGACAAATGATTTCCCTTGAGACAAACCAAATAATATTCCAAAAACAAACTTGGAGGGGGGGCGGTGACTTGGCAGAAATAGAGACAGAACCTGCCATCTCACCCACTGATAACATTGTAGCTGATAGCATTGTAGCTGATAGCATTGTAGCTGATAGCATTGTAGCTTGGCTGGTTTATGTGCGTTACTCTATGCCTCGGCAGCTGTGACATAAACTGTGCCTACAGTGAGACTAGTGGGCTCAACACTTCTGTCCTTTGTGAGAACAGCGGCCTTGTTTATGACACAGCCTGGCCCTGCTCTCTCCAAACGCCCCGTACAAAGGCACGCCATTTCGGGGGAGGCGGTAGAGGAGCGGTCCCTCTATGGGGACCATTGTCTCTCATCAGAGTTAAATAAGGCAGCAAGCAGGCTTCCAAACAACACCCCTAATAACGTCCCTGAGGACGGGGGGGAATCACTACTGTGGCGCTTTCAATCCAGAGCTCCCTGTCTAATAATAGGTGCATGGATCTTGCGTTTGTTATGGGGGATAGAGCTGATAACAAAATGGCCAGATGGTCAAAGTGATCTGTTTACAGCTTGATTTTTTAACAAATGAGGCCTCTAACTTTATTACAATGAAGGCCCATGTTGTGTGGGTTATGAAACGCACATTCAATACAAAAACACCCTGTGATGACTGAGCATCTAGAAAAATGACTATTTTGACTATTTCCTGAATGACACAGTTTTGCAGTACAAGGAAATGCAATGTGCAAGGAAATGCAATGTGTTAACCGGCAGTTACCATCATGGTGTGTGTATCTGTTATCACAAATATCCCTTATTAGTCCTTTTTCACTTACTTTGGGTCAAACAATATTTTACACAGAAACACTCTTGACATATTGGTTGCAGCTTCTTCATGTCAATGTCTTGTTACAGGAGGTACATGCTGTCTTTGGCAATCCTCTATCGTTGTGATCTTTAAAATGTTTTTTAAAAATTGGCTATAACTAAAAGATGAACTGTGTATACCTTTTATCCCTTGTACTTGTAAATAATGGTGTTTTTGGGTAATCAAATAAACAAAGTTGTGCTGTACTCACAGGAAGTGGGTTGTCTATGGAGTTCTGGATGGCAGCAGACAGGCCCTCCTTCATCATGCAGGTGAGGCCGTAGAAGTCATGCTGCTGGTCGATCTCAAAGAGCCCCAGCAGCTTCCATTGCTGCCGCAGACCGCCCCACCTGCGCCTCTTCACCGTGCGGGACCGGCGGGGCTGTCCTGCGCCCGACATCTCCATCTAACAGTCACGCACGCGCACACACACACACACACACACACACGCACGCACACACACACACGCACGCACGCACACACACGCACACACGCACACACAGATACACACACACGCACGCACGCACAGACACGCACGCACGCACGCACACACGCACGCACGCACACACACACGCACACACACACGCACGCACACACACGCAAACACACACACACTCGCAAACACACACACACATAGACACACAAACACACACACACACACAGACACACAAACACACACGCAAACAAACACACACACACACACACAAATTCTACTTAAGCTGCACAGGTGTCAAATCAAAAACAGTTTCCTAAATGATCTTAAATGATCCATTTTGTTCTGAGAGTCCCTTTGAGTGGCATTCTGACAGGACACCTTGCTGCGTCGGCTAATTACCCCTGTGGGGAGACCTGCCATGCTAATGAGTAGTACTGTTCAAGGGAAACTCGCCAAGCAACAATTGTTCGGCTGTGATGGAAAAGTGGGAGCGATACAAACTTAACACTGCTGCGCTAGCTGCTAAGGCCACAGAAAATGGAGGCTTCATTGGCGTGCCATTGATTTTTCTTTTTCATGTTGTCTGCCATCTGCCTCCAATATAAGCAATCAATTGCAGCGCCCATTTAGATACTATCCTAATGCAGTAGATTTGTCTGACTAAAGAGGCTATATTGCCTGGCTCATCACAGCTCTGCACACAACAGATTTGAGCATATTGGGTATTAATGTGTATTAATGAACAGTACTACTCAATAATGCATTAATGTAGATATCTCATCTTAATTGCATGGACTTCATGGGTACCCTGTGCTCTCTGATTAGCTACTATGGAATAACCAGCATCTGTCTCCCTGACAACAAGCAGTATAGAGGAGAGTGTGTTTTCAAGAGAAGCCATTGATACCCTGTCCGTGTCTCTACAACAGAGAAGTGAATGGCCCCTTTTCATGTTTTGAAGTAATTGTAGGCTATATGAAATTAAAGTTACTTTAGACTATTGCAAGTAGGCTACCACTTGGCTGAATGTTATCACACAAGCGTTGGTTGAGGAGAGTTTCATCGACTGTTTGTCCGCAGTGATGGGAGTCAGCTGGTTTGAGGAGGGATGTGAGCTGGGTAGCCACCGCATGGAATGACTGGGTTACAGAAACAAAGTTGTCATAATCTAGGCTACAGCTACGAGTGTTCAAATAGCCAGTCATCCTGTTAGAGGAAACATTCAACCATCTAAGCGCTATATAAAGTTATTCCAAAGCGTGCCTTTCCCACAAAAAGCCTACTGATCTATCTACGTTTGCCGACTAGAAATAATTACTCAGAAGCCTATAACTGGATTTAAATGTTGCGGAACCCAGCGCTTCCACGACTGAACGATTGAAAATGTCCACTTACATACATTTCTAATAGAACGAATCAAGAAAATAATCAAATGTACAGGCTACACACCTCCGTGTGGCTCATTTTCGTCTCCGCTGATTCAGTTCGTCGCTGATCCGCTGCGTGGTTCGGAGCATCAGCGCATTCTTTCCATCCTCAGTTGACATTGCGATCCGTCAATGGATGCGTGTCCGCCCTAGTCGATCCCTCGCCCCATCCCTTTGTAAGCAGCGCCCCACTGCAAAGGGCACAGAACTCTCTCTGCCTAGCCTGTCACGTTCGCCAGGAAACGAGAAACGATCCTGCGTAAAAAAGTGTAGCTGAGCAACCAGCACTTAAAGGGTGAACTACACTAAGTATTAGGACATTCTCATCTGAAC
Organism: Alosa pseudoharengus; assembly: GCF_046254945.1. NCBI lineage: Eukaryota > Metazoa > Chordata > Actinopteri > Clupeiformes > Clupeidae > Alosa > Alosa pseudoharengus. Next base: position 5,909,396 of record NW_027468609.1, on the reverse strand, counting down.
AACGTTGCTTCTCGGCACCACATCCGACTGGGCTGTCCCTGTGCCAGTCAAATCTTGCAATTTGGAAACGAACTGTATTGCATGCGTCAGAAAGAGGTAGTGTCAAAGGCTTAGCGATGCTGGCTGAAATACTGCACTAACTCAGTAGTACACTTTGCACCAAGTTGTACGTGCACATGTTAGTAACTGGTTGAAATGTTAAAAGCGTGTAACCTTATAGGCTAGGTTGCAAATGATAAGGCCTATTAATGGTTTGGACATGAAAAAAATATTGACAATGCCAATCTCAAATACAATTCTTGAGTTTCAAAAGACCAATATTCTATTACTACGTCACTCAAAATATGTGACACATCTTTGAACAAAAGACTGTTTAAATGTTTGACAATTTTATTATTACAATTCACAGGGCTGTGGAAAATATGCTCTATTCATTTTCTCTACATTACGAGAGCTTAAAAATAACCCAGTATGGTTTTCTTTCCCTCGTGTCCTGATCCTCAGTATTCACTTAGCATGATGTAACAGTTATATTACAAATCAGTCCCCACTCCAACCCATTTACAAATCAAGCCAAAACTTGACTGGACATTCTCAACATTATTCAGTGCGTTCACTAGGCCTTTTTGAGATTAGTCTTACTCTGACCATAAAAGCACATTTACCAATCACTGTAAATCTATGCATAAACACACTAACTGCCCATTTTCATACTGCATGGACTCAAGTGCGTTTAGGCCAGAGATTCGAGTGAACAGAAGGTGATTTGAGGGTACATAAGATCGTAGAAGTGCTAACCGTTCTATGTTCAAGTCTTTTCTATCACCAGTCTTTGGCCATTTCAAGCAGTCCACCTGAGCACAAAAAAGTCTGAGATATTTGGAATCCATTTTCATCTGCGAGCTCTGGTGTTTGAGGTCCACTGTGCTGGGTCTGCTGCATCTAGGTGCCCTTTTTGATGGGAGTTTGATGTGTTGTGGAGGACACAGATCACTCTATGGGATCCTTTAGTCCACCTTCTTGGGTTTGCGGTTTCTCCATGTCACCACTGCTATGAAGGTTCCTGTACCAGGCAAAAGTAAACAGCATGACTGACACAGCTTTCATATGACGGTTACATCAGCATCAACATCCACACTCCTAACAACCATTGTTTAAATAGCCCAGCATCTTGAAATGTGAAATAAAATTGTTTGCATTGATTGTTATTCTTGCTGAAATGACCTCAAATGATGCTGACAAAGCTTCGTGCCAGTTCAGGATTCGGACCATTACTGTAGCCTCACTAAAGGCAGAGTCCATATTTTTTAGCTGACATAAAGCCTGTGAGCTGATATGAATCTGTGTTCCGTATAGGGGTGTAAATATTAATCGATTCGTATCGATGCATCGATTATGCAGCAGGCGATTCAATGCATCGATTCGTCCGCAAGAGTATCGATTAATGTGTTTATTTTGCCATCTGTTTGTTTGCCTATCTATTTTCAGCATCAGCTCCGACCTTTCTTTTTCTGTCTATGGCTCCGATGTAAGCGCACTACCTACTCCTAAGCTGCTGGTGTTTTTTTTTTTTATATGCAAAGACATGAGGCTGTATAACGAAGGCTTTAGATACCTCCTACATTCCGAACTTTTGTTGATTTATTTGAAACTTCATAGATATCATGTAAAAATATTGAGTATTGAATCGTATCGAATCATATCGTGGGGAATTCTGAAGTATCGAAAATAATCGAATCATTGGCTTAAGAAATCGATATTGTATCGAATCGTCATGAAGACTCCGATTTACACCCCTAGTTCCGTACACCTTTTATGTCTATGAAGTATCACATTTGTTTTGCACTCCATGTGTTATTCTGTGAATTCTGTATAGTAAAAAGCTTTTGAACGCGTATATTTGAGTGTACATTAGAAGAGCGTAGCCCTTGCATATTAGTAAACATACAGACACACATAAACACGGATGTGCAAACCAATACCATGAGTCATGGAGGGGAACAGATGCTAGGCAACAGACATTCATGACGTAAGTGGGCAATCTATTGATTTATCAGCCAACTAGTGCTATTTTGTCATAATCACCATCAGCCAATTGAAGTACTCACAAAGCCAATTATAGTAACACAATGTTTTAATCATGCCAAACACCCATTTAGCGCTAAGGGGAGGTACCCAATTCGTCTAAAACCAACAAAAAGGGTCATGGTTCTTACAACATTAGATTGTACTTTAAAGGTGTTACTCCATTCTCCTTATTGTAAGTCAGTGTGACATCAAAATAAGCAGTTAAAAAGGTAAAATAACTATATTGTGTTGCTTTAAATAAAAATGTCTGCAGTCTCAAGCAGTATTGTATAACTACTGTGGAACTATGGTAAAGCTCCCCAAGCTCTAGTCCATTCTACAAGTACACAGACAGTACAAACTACTGTATGGCAATGCCCGGTGTAAAGTTACCTGAGGTAAAACTTAAATTCTTATCTTTCAAAGCTCAATATACAACTGTATTTCAGACTGGATGAGATGAGATTCCATGAACATTTTGCTTTGTTGACATTAAGATGATCATAGATATATAAATATTACAACTAGCCTATCACACTACTACCAAGCCACTTAGCTAGTGATAGAAACAATCCTTAGCTCGGTGAATAACAAAATGGAGATGTCACTCCAACAAATTTGCATACCAACCCCTATAATGGTTAATTAACACTGGACAGGAAGGATGTTTTGCAGTTTGCAGTGCAAATTGCAGTGCTTTAACATAAGGCCAGGAATGCAAAATAGGAACTAATGTCAAGTAAGATAGGTATTGCATTGCTCCCCTGTGAATATACATTTAAGGTTCATGGGACTCAGTACTCACGGAATCCCTCACGGGATCAAAAGAGTATATATACTATACGTACTGATACAACAATTCTGCAGTGAGCTACTTTACAATTCAAACAGTCTCTTTTGAATCTAAGACCTCTGAGGCTCTTTGGAGACCCCAGGACACAGAGCAGCATCATGTAACTGTAGACTACTTTGCTACTACTTCGCTGCTCATTTGACTGTGGTGCTGACCAGGCCACATAAGATACAGACTGTCTGTCAGTAACATACAGTCACAAGTCCATAGTTTTACGGTCCAGGCTTCCAACTCATTAGTCAGGCATTCAAACTAATGTAGCCTACCCATCTTTTACACACATAATACAAATGTATACAAATAGCCAACTTACCAACACAGAGGACCAGAATTAATGCTGCTACTCCAGGAAGAATGACAGAATATTCCCGTGGCAGGAAATATTTGTGGATCATGTGGTCACTGTCAACAAAGGGCTGAAAAACAGGTCCGTGGTGATTTAAAAAGGGGTCAAGTGGTCTCAAGTAGTCAAGTAATCTCAAATGTTCATATTAATTAATAAGCCAAGGGACCTACCAAAATAATGACCCATATTGTGTAGTAGGTAAAAAGCAGCAAACTGAAGCCAACAAGGCCCATACCAACAACTTGATCAGCTCCAGTAGCCTACAACAAAATCAAATAGAGGCATAACTGAGACACTGTGCAAACCATTGACTGTAGCCTAAATAAAAACTGATTAACGTTAGCAATACAAGATTATAGCTAGCAATTGCTAACATGTACAGGGCATACGGAAAGTATTCACAGCGCTTCACCTTTTCCACATTTTGTTTTTTTTCAGACTCATCTTAAAATGGACTCAATTCATTTTTTTCTCATCAATATACTCCAACACTCCACAAAAAATCAGGTGTTTGGAGTGTTTTGTAAATTTATATTAAAAAAATGAAAGACTGAAATATTGCATTTACATAAGTATTCAGACCCTTTGTTATGACGCTTGTAATTGAACTCTGGTGCATCCTACTTCTATCAATGGTCCTTGAGATGCTTCTACAAGTTGATTGGAGTCCTGTACCTAAATGAATTCACTGGACATTATTAGGAAAGGCACACATCTCTTTATATAGAGTCTCATAGTTGATGGTGTAGGCTGTCAGAATGAAAACCAAGCCACGATGTCGAGAGAATTGTCCGCAGACCTGAGAGACAAGGTTGTGTGAAGACACAGATCTGGGGAAGGATATGAAAGTGTCCAAAAGCACAGTAGCCTCCATCATTGTCAAATGGAAAAGTTTGGAACATAGACTGTATAGTTCTATTTACAGTCTATGGTTTGGAACAACCAACTGTCTTCCTATATTTGGCCGCTCAGCCAAACTGGGTAATCCAGGACGAAGGGCCTTGGTCAGGTAACCAAGGACCCAAATGGTCACTATGAATGACATCAAGAGTTCCTTTAAGAGGATGAGAGAAGCGTAAAGAAGGACAAACATCACTGAATCACTCCACCAATCAGGCCTTTAGATGGAAGTCATTTTTGCCGGGAGTTTCCCAAAAAGCACCTGACTCCTGACATGAGAAGTAAATCTGGTCTGATGAAACTAAGTCATCTGTTAAGTCATCTGAACTATTTGGCCACAATTCCAACCGGTGTGTGTGTGTGTGTATGTGGAAGAAACCAGGGACTGAGCTGCACTAATGTTTGTCCTTCTTTACGCTTCTCTCAACCTGAAGCGCTATGAATAGGCCTACTTTTCGTATGCACTGTAGTAGAGTTGCAGAGCTGAACTCTCATGAAAATGTTAACATAGCACCAATAAGTGCTATGTTATATGTTAGACCGGTCATCTGGTGGTTATTTCTTGCACGCACGATTACAATATGTGTGTAAGTATGATGTATGTCACATTAAAACTATAACGTTAGCCTAATTGACAGGGTAACGTTAGGCTACTTACAGCTTGTAGGCCTAGGCGAACGTCGTTAACGTTACATGTTAACCACATAATATCTAGACTATTCTATTTAATTTCTTTGTCATACTATCACCATATTTTCAGAATTGTTATAAAGAACAAACTTATGTTATACACGGATACATGTATACAGACGACCGCCTTACCATTTCGAAGATTTCAACCAACGTGTATCTTCCGCATACAAGTGTTTCCGTGTTGTATACGAGTCCGACCCGGATATGTAATGACGTCAAATCCCTAAAAAAAAATCCTTTTCTTTCCAGTTAAAACCCTTATGCTATATAGTCAGTGATCAAAACACATAAAATGGTACGGAAAAAAATATTATTAATACATTAATAATACATTTAAAAAAAAAAAATATTAAGAAATAGCCTATTATTGATAATTCATATTAATAACCATTTATTTTCAAAGCTCCTGTTGTTCCCTCCCTCTTTGTGAAATACTTTTAAATTCCCATCTAGAGAATAAATCTATTAAGAATAAATCCCCACTACTTCCCTTTTGGGGGACTTGTAGAAAGGGTACAAGATTGTCATCTTTATAAAATAAAAGATAAAACTATTGAGTTCTCAGTCTTGCAAGAGAATGCAAAAGTATTGTGCTCTAAAAATAAATTTCCACCTCTAGAAAATAATTTCCACTATGGCCCCATGGGGACTCATAAGCGAAATATTCATTAGACCTAGCGTACTTTATTTTGTATATTGCTGACCACTTGATAATGAATCAATAGACCTACAGCTTTCATCACCATGCAATTCATATTGAAACAGCAGGGAAAATAATTTTCAGCACCTTTAGTAGAACTTGTGTAGTCTACTCCAAATACTTTGGAGCTTGTAAGATGGTAACCTAGGCCTATAGTAGACTACTATGCACAATTTTTGCAACATGAAAAAAGGACTTCAACCTATATGATGTCTTGGGATGCTTGCAAAAGCAAGTTTGGCTCAAATATTGGCCAATAGAGGGCGATAGCACTCCACAATCTCCCGCATCCTGTCTAGAGTAACCAAATACATGATGCATCAAGTAGGCTAAATGGATGGTGTTAATTTTTACCATGGTGGTTCAACACTACAAAATAACATTAAAGGTGCTCTAAGCAATGTTGCGTAATGTTACTTCTGTTGATGTTCAAACAAAATAGTTTGTAATATTTTTATGGTCCAGGTTGGACCAGGTTGTTTTTGTTGCCGTTTTTGGAGCCTGGGCTGTCCACAAAGACCGCGTTTTTTTACAGTGTATTCAGGACACAGGGAGCTAGTGGATGGTGAGATGATGTTTGCTGTGACAAAATTTTGTTTAGCTTAGAAACCATGTAACATCGCTTAGACCACCTTTAAATCTTAAGGACCAAAAACAAACCTCTTCATGATGCCCATCAATAACTTTATTTCCCCAAAATATTACATTTACACTTTTCAATAGACATTTACAATCTTTAATAGGAAACATTCAAATTCTAGAATAGAAATATAGCTCAAATCCATTAAATCACAGTGCTCCTCCACATGCAAACCACCAGTTCAAATAAAGCCTTAGTGTGACAAATCAAGAGCTTTCAAATTGACTTTGGAGACATGTGTATTAGAATCTGTGTATTATATTTTATCTGTATTTGTGTAGGTATAATAAATACATCTTTGTTGTCATTCTAAAAAATAGATATCTTGTTTTATGAAATAATCTGATCATATTGTTATATCCAGACATACTGAACTTAGGTGTAACTCTTGTTAGGTCAGTTTTACATAGTCGACTAGGTCAAACAACCTTGAGTGGGGGAGTCTTTGACTTTGCATAGCTTCAATTGCCTTATTACGACAGGGGATATGAGAACATGACAAATAATTGGTGTTAAAAATTAAGTCATTTTCAATTGAGTTAATTCTCACAATTTAAGTGCTGTTGTCTTGAACAATACTCAACCCGTGGTTCAAGACCAAGGAAGATCTATGGAGATCCCTTTGGAGATTACGGCAGGCAAACACCAGTAGATTTGACCACAGGTTTGTCCACAAACCTCTGTACAATGTTCAGCATTCAGTTATCTCTTCAGAGTCTCTCTGAAGCACGTGACTTCACGTGGAAATTGTAAATAATAACGTTTTGTAAATTCATTGAGAGACTGGAGCAGCTAGAATGTGCTGCATAGAATTGGATGAAGATGTGCTTCATGGGAGACTTTGTAACGGCAGACATGCTGTTACGATCTGCCAAAACCAATATATCCATTTAAACTTTTCACCTTTAATTTGTAGAACAGATCTTTGAACTTAATTCTAAACAACAGCAACTCACATTAATTAAAAAGTATATTATTTTCAGATGTTAAAAATCACAGATTATAGTCAAGTATGAAGGAAAACACCACAAAAGAGTCCCTCTTATACAAAACAGAAGCACAGAACCAGACGCCACCAACTGCCTGTTATAAAGACATGAATACATAAAGCATTTCATCTGTAAAAAGTTCATATTTTACCACAGGAAACAATGGATCTCTGTTGAGCTTCACCGATAAGGGGGTCACAGAATGAAAATGTTAAACCAGCCAGCTGGTTTGAAAACACCAAAAGTGTTACCGTTTAGTAAAAAACACCATATGGCTAAAGGAATGGTCCATTTAAATCAGTACAAAGGGCAGATGTAGAGAAGAAAAAGACAAAAGTTAGTCAAAGTTCCTTTCAACACACAAATCCACTCACATTCCCTATTGGATTTTTCAAGATTACGGCCAGTGAATCTGGTAGTTATTTCCACAGACACACAAATAGATTATCTGCAGATGACTGGCTGTGTTTTAGGTCGGTGTCATCATCATGCATGTTATTTTCTTTTTCAGTCGTAGAGGTATATTTTACAGCCAAATAATATGTGCACTGTTATTTTGACTAAGCCTTGTGAGTTTCGGAGTAGATGTAAAAATAAACCCCGACATAATTTGCCCATTCAACTGCCCATTAGGCAAAACTACATAAACCACGAGTGTAAATAATGATATGAAATGCTGCTCTTTTATGTGGTAATTCTAACTCTAGTATACATTCGTATAATGATACCACAATCATGCTGAATTGATGAGGATGAGTAAAATGAACAAAGAATTCAGAACAGTGCAGCAACACGATGGTGTCAATCGAATCCCTTATTGCACAGACATAATGTTAGAAGAGCCCTGGCCACCAACATATTACAGTCAGTTTTGCACTTTCTCTGCACTCTCAGGTCAACTAAGAGCGAGATTTTTGCCATGCATGAAGTAATTGGAAACCCATAGAGAATAGAGGTTTCTATTCGATCTGTCAAAACGTACAAATACAGTCACACACACACACACACACACACACACACACACACACACACACACACACACACACACACACACACAGACAGACAGACAGACAGACAGACACACACACACACACACACTTTTTCAACAAGGAGGTACAGGAGGCGCATCCTGTCAGAAAAGCCCATTGTTTCCTGGTGCGCTCCAGGTGCTTGGTGGAAAACTGAGGCCTCTTGCCAAGATGAAGATCGTGACTCTGACTCATCAGCCCTGATCTCATCCTACCCACGATGCACCGCTCGCATCCCATGCGCCAAACAGATGTTAGGGACATTTAGTCCAACTGAAGCCCAAGCAGTCTGAGCATTACCAAAGGAAAGGCTTTGATCACTGCATTTAATTTCACTCTGGGAGTTCAGAGCTCAGAGAAGTAGCGTAGCAGCTCAAACACACTCACACACACACACACACAAACACACACACACACAGTGAGACCACAAATCACACTTTAACCAAAAGCTAAGGCAAGCAAAAAATAAACAAAGAACCAAGGCAACAGAAAAAAACAGAATCCTGTTGTCACCAGACCAGCCAGTGGAAGCAGAACACAAGCGCATGACACACACACACACACACACACACACACACACACAGTCCTGTCTGAATTAGGAAATCAAGACCAGTCACCAGCCACACTCAGAGGTGACTACAGTCATAATTCCACTAGAACCCGTCCTATGGTTCTTTGTATGGCCAGCCACACAGAACCGCACAGTATTAGCCTGCTGCACCTCCCAGTCACCAATACCAACTGCTAAAACATGTTAATTTTCAGTGATCTGGCTTAGCTAAGAATTAGTGTTATCCTCAGTTATGTCGGAAAAGGAATTCGATTTTTAATTTGGTGCTGTGATTAAAACCCAGTATGAAATATGAGGAAAAAGGATCTGTTTGCCTCCTTTAAGGGGTTGTAACATATTTGTGTGGCTACCTTTAAGAGAGCAGCCAATCAAAAAAGCAGATGAAAAACAAAATTGATGAAAAAAGAGCAAATAAAACAGTTCAAATGTAGCAGAGCAAAGAGAAACAAAGAAAACCACAGGTTGAAACCACTGGATTAACTACTTCTACCAGTAAAGTACATTTTGAATTGACATGTAGTACATACATGACATCCATACAACATGCCTGGGCCAGCCCTTCACAGTGTTGCACTACATTTCCCATAATGCCACAGATTGTGGCACATCAAGTACACTTGCACTTAGATCAGGTTCTAAAGCATTTATAAATAGAGGTTTTAGATCAATTAACTCTGTATCATATAATCATGTAATAACACAACCCAGCACACCTCAGGTGCTTAATAGTTTTGCAGTATGATGTATAGGGTGCAACCTACAATTTATAGGACAAACAACTCAGATAGCGGTACACATCAAACATGTACACACAAGATTTGCGCGATTTGTAAGTAACTGCGATCGTCCACTCTCAATGTATGACAAACAGAGAGGATGGCGAACCAGAGGTCTTAACGTCTGCTTCCTTCCCTCCTCTTTCCTTTTAGCAGTCATCGGATGGAGGGATGAAAGACGACAGAGAAAGAGAAAAGAGAGAGATGGGAATCGGAAGGCGAGGAAGTCTGTTCCTTTTAATGACTCTCGATCACCACCGGCTCAAAGACTCCTGCCGTCGCCCTGTATACGATGGAAATCAAAGCACATAATCAAAGGGGTTAGGTCATTCGTCACTGTCACCGCCACAGGCATGGTGAAGACAAGGTCTCATCCAATAAGAGTGAACGTAAGTCCAAATTCAGCGAAGCGGTGCTCACCTGTTCCCCAGCTGGATGCCACTGAGGGCTGTGGTGCCGTCTCTGCTGACAAACAGCCTCAGATTGCTGTCTGTGTAGCCGAAACAAAAAGATTCCAGTGAGGCACAGCTTGGCTACGACAACATGCACACATCACGTACTGTAGCAGTGGAAACTACTGAAGGAGAAAAGTCAGCTGATGGAATACCTTCGTTGTTGCTAACGTCAGCAAAGTTCTGGCTCTGAACGATCTTCTCCACAATGTCGTCGGCATCAATGCGCGTGTCGTCCACCCAGGTGGGATGACTCTCCATAGAGTCCTTCTTACGTCTGTTGATGAAGAGTTCACCATGTTTCAATTGGAATGAATGAAATGATGCCTTTCAGTCTGATCTTACAATTAATGTTCAACATATAATGTCTGATAGCAATGAATTGAACCAATCAATTGAGTCTGGTATTAGATTGGGTATTATCCACGCTACTACATGAACATTGTATTTACATTCATCCATTTAGGGGACACTTTTATCCAAAGTGACTACAAATGAATGGTAACATCCAAGCTATATCGTGACAGGAGGTAATAGGGTAACAATGAATATTACGTTGACACCACAAAATAACCAGAGGATTAAAATGCAGAAGTTCAAAAGATTCCAGTGGAGTAGGAGTCAAAGGAGGAAGTGGTAGAAAGACGTGCACGTTTAGCGTGCTGGGTTTATTCGTTTGTAAGGAGACGTAAACAGTCTGACCTCTACAGGAACATCTACAGCTCAGGGTGCTTGTGTTACCTGGACGGCCTGTTGGAGAGCAGGACAGGAAGTGGGGGGCGGGGAGGTCTCTCGGGGCGGGTGGGCGGCTCCTTCTCGGACTCGGCCGCACCTTCGGTGGGCGTGGCGACGCTCCCGGAGGCGCTGCTGCTGGTGGATGTGTTGCGGCGGTGCGACGTGAGGTCAGTGAGGCTGGAGGAGCGCGAGTGCTCCGTGCTGTAGCCTGCAGGGGGCGACACATGGACCCCACAGGTCAGTGGGAGAGACACACTAAAGCACAATCAATCAGCAGCACAGATGGCTTTTGAGAATCTTTTGGAACGGTCACTTTGTCAGTATGATAGCGGACCTATGGTCACTTCATCAGTATGATAGCGGACCAATGGTCACTTTATCAGTATGATAGCGGACCAATGGTCACTTTATCAGTATGATAGCGGACCAATGGTCACTTTATCAGTATGATAGCGGACCAATTGTCACTTTATCAGTATGATAGCGGACCAATGGTCACTTTATCAGTATGATAGCGGACCAATTGTCACTTTATCAGTATGATAGCGGACCAATGCTTGTTGAATGGTGGTGTTCAAACAAAGATACCCCGGATCTGCATTATTGTAGACACAGCAGAATAACAGGGTTGGACTGAAGGTGCTTGCTTACGTGCTTGTGACTGAGATAAAGTCGGTGTTTGGTGTTTTAAGCCCCCAATGCCGTCTTCCAGGCAGCGCTGCATGGAAGGCACTAGGGTTAGGCAAGGGTAAGGGTTAGGTGCCTTGAAGTCAACGGTCGCAGCGTTGCCTCGAAGTCAACAGTGGGGGCTTAAAACACCATCGAGCGAGTCTTACCTGACACTTTGCTCTGCTGGCTGGCATAGCTGGAGTTTCTGGAGTGCCCCGTGTGGAACACTTCATCTGGGCTGGACATGTTCTGGTCCAGCTCCTCTGGTAGACCTGAAATGGAACCCAGCGCACACAAATGTGTCACAAAACTGTGGTACAGTGAATGTATATGTATATGTATTTGTATTTGTGTACATGCATACATATTCTGTATTTACTGTATGTGTGCATAAGTATAAGTATATATACTCTTTTGATCTCGTGAGGGAAATTTGGTCTCTGCATTTATCCCAATCCGTGAATTAGTGAAACACACTCAGCACACAGTGAACACACAGTGAGGTGAAGCACACACTAATCCCGGCGCAGTGAGCGGCCTGCTACAACAGCGGTGCTCGGGGAGCAGTGAGGGGTTAGGTGCCTTGCTCAAGGGCACTTCAGCCGTGCCTACTGGTCGGGGTTCGAACCGGCAACCCTCTGGTTACAAGTCCGAAGTGCTAACTAGTAGGCCACGGCTGCCCCCAAATATGCCCCCCGCATATATGTGTATGTACAGTATATGTATATGTGTATGTCTATGTCTATGTGTAGAGTATGTCTATGTCTATGTGTAGAGTATGTCTATGTCTATGTGTAGAGTATGTCTATGTCTATGTGTAGAGTATGTCTATGTCTATGTCTATGTGTAGAGTATGTCTATGTCTATGTGTAGAGTATGTCTATGTGTCCATGTGTCTGTGTGTCCTGTCACGGTGCTTACCGGTGCTGATGGCAGAGGGCCTGGGTTTGAGAGCTCGTCCTGCGGAGATGCCAGGAGGAAGAGACGGAGTGGCATCGGTGCCCTCTCCTTTACAGTCCAGCTGCAGGGAGGGGTCCTGTCCGGCGATGGTGATGGTTTTGGCTGTGCTGAGGGGTCTGGCAGACATACAGCAATGGCTTGTTTATTCATGTTCATCAGCTGGCACAGAATGGGTCTTAAAATGTCAACTTCTTGGGCTCTGATCCAAATTGGCCAAAAGTTTGCTTTAATTCACAGCTTTACAGTTTTTATTAGCTGGTCATCTTTGCGACTAAAAATATATTAATTCATTTCAAATGAATTTGTGACATAAAACTGATAACAGAAGCTCCCTTAGCATTAAGCTGCATTAAGCTCATTTTATGAATTCTGAAGATACAGCAAACTTTCAGGTGGTTCTTCCACTCTTAAGCAACAGGGGGCACCAGAGGTCTCATTTTGAACCTGGCAGAGATGCATGAATGTGAGGAGGCACTCACGTTTTAAAGCAAGGGTCTCCAGACAACAGAGTCATCCCTATGGTAACCTGAGGAGAAATAACAACAGAGTCATCCCAATTGTAACCTGAGGAGAAATAGCAACATTATCCATAATTAAAATGGCTGTTACCCACGGACACTCTGAACATACAATGGGAAATGTTCTACAACTCCCACACAACTGCACGCATGCGCACGCACGCACACGCACGCACGCACGCACGCACGCTGTTCCATCTATGTCCTCGTGCCATCATGTGTCAGTCTTACTAACACAGACATTTCCATTTGGCGCCGAGTTTCCATGGTCTGTGTTGTTTGTGTTATGGTCCCCCACATCTGTTGTGAAGGGGTGACTAACTCTGAGGAGTGTGCTTGTGCATCACCCTCCATTATAACTGCAGTGTGTGCAGAAGAGGAAAGCAAGAGACGCACATTAACTCATTACGTCTTTCAGTCTCTTCTATTCTTCTATCCATCCATCAACTCCATCTATCCATCCATCAACTCCATCTGTCCATCCATCTATCCATCAATCCATCCATCCATCCATCTGTCAACCCTTCAGTTTTGCAGATGCACACTGGCCCTGCGCAGGTTACCTTGAGTATGGAGTTGTCCTGTCGCGTGTTCTTGGTGTCGTAGCCCTCGAGGATGCAGCAACGCACGGTGGAGCCTGAACCAGCAAACTCCGCCATGTTGAGATCGGCAAAGCCCAGCTGCAGGAGAGGAAACGTGGTACGTCAGCGTGGGACACACACACACACACACACACACACACACACACACACACACAAATGAATCTTTTTAATAGAGATAAACCAAGAATCTAGCCCTTCAGCACAGGATGCATCCCTGCACTCGCGGAGCAGGAATTCGATTAGAGCCAGAGCTTCTTCCCCTGTTCGTTTATAATCCTCCCTAAATAAAACATTAATTTGCCGCTTCCTGTTGTCTTGGAAGCTCTCTGCATGGCTGGGGAAGTTTGTTCCTTTTTTGAGTGACATTATTCAGAGTAAAGGGACTCTAAGGATGTGTCGTTAAGACTTGCAATACGGAAGAGAAACACAGTTGGGCCCACTGGCATCATTTACATGCAGCAGAACATGCAGCCATGAGTGTCACAATTGCTTCCAGGTGACTGCTCCTCTCTCTCTCTCTCTCTCTCTCTCAGAGAGGGGGGTGGGGTGGGTGAACCCACTCCATGGAGAGTGCTGTTACATAACCATAGGCATGTGCATGTGCGACACAGGCAAGGCCGTCCATCCGACCATGAGGATTGTGTTGAGTGAGCAAGGCCACAGCTCCTCAACCTCCTTCTCTCTCTCTCTCTCTCTCTCTCGTCAGTCTAAGTGACTGACCATACAACAGCAGCACTAATGGGGTTTGGTTGTGTTAGGCAGAGCTCAACTCTCTCTCTCTCTCTCTCTCTCTCTCTCTCTCTCTCACACACACACACACACACACACACACACACACACACACACACACAAACAAATGTGCACACACACACATACACACATATACACACAAATAACCCATTCATTTATCACGCTCTTTTTCACACAGACACGTGCAGCACTTGAACAATATATTCCAAGCAGCTGCACATCTTTGGTTGTACCCCTGCTGTCTCATGCATCCGTAACACACACACACACACACACTTGTGTCCTCTCCTCCTCTAACAGACACACTCGCGTCCTCTCCTCCTCTCTCAAACACACTTGCGTCCTCTCCTCCTCTCTCAAACACACTCGGGTCCTCTCCTCCTCTCTCAAACACACTCGCGTCCTCTCCTCTCTCAAACACACTCGCGTCCCCTCCTCCTCTAACAAACACTCACTGACGAAACATTTCCTACCACATGTATCACTTTTTTAAATATGTTGATTAAGGCATCTGTTTATAGACAAATGTAACTGACCCAGCAGACTCTGGTCCTCCACAAAAACTCAGCGTCTTTGTGTAAAACTGGTTTACATTTCCCCTTACTGGGTTAGAGTTTTTCTCAGTCGCTTTGGTGCTTTTCTCACATCACTATTAACATTTGCACAGCAGTTAGTGCATTTCTCAAAACAATTAGTGCAAACTGCAAAACCTAATGGATAACCTGCAAAAGCACGTCACTTGCTCAAAATGGATAGTCAATTCCTCAAAAGCAAGTATTTATGTCAATGAAACTGCCAGTGTCATCAAAATGAGAAGTCTTGACACCATCGTTTATGAACAAAATAGTCAAATGGCTTTGTTATGTTTTCATTACGACAACTCTCAGTGTTTTCCCATGCAAAAAAATGTCAGAACTCGGTGACACTACCTGAAAATGCTCAAGACGACACTATAAAGTACTTGTACAGCCATTTGAAAACTACAGTAAAGTTGCAAATTGCTGTAGTTTGGGGAGTGAGTACAAGACACTAAATATGTACGTTTCACAGTTTTACTGTATGCTCTTTGCATTCTACAGCATTGTGACAGAATTTGATAACTAGTTCACCAATTTTGTATGTAATGACTCAAGCAATGAAATGAAGATTATTAGTTTTATTGGGAACGACTATTCAGCATCCATAAGTATAGTTCATTTTGACTGACATGACAAAGCAACTGATACATATTCAAAAACATTTGCAATTTGTTCAGAGGAAGGAGAAATTGTTACTATGATGTGGACAAATGACTAAATGTTGTGGAGGTTGAACTAATAGTTATGAGAATTTTCATTCTGATCTGAGAAAAGCACCAAAGCGACTGAGAAAAACTGTAATAGCTCACTTATTTATGGAATATGACTGTGTAAATGCAGACTACTGACAGATTACTGAGGTTGAGCTATATCTACCACACCAACCAGCCTGGCTAGTTAGGGCAAGCATTGAAGACATAGGTTTAAGGTCAGGTGGCACAATACTCTTTCCCAAACTTATATCTATAACGAATATCTGGATAAAGTTGTCAAAGTCGTTAATCGCCTTGGAAGCCATTTTATGGTCTTTCCTCATAGAATCCATTGGATGTCATGGCAGAGGGCAAACAACAGTGCAAATAGTATTCTGCCCTCACAGGGTGTGTGTTTGAACACAGATAGTAGCGTTTATGGGCAGTTAATGAGCTTTATTGCAGATTAGCGTCCGGCATCCTTTGGACCACCTGGTCAGCGCACATGATCACATTGATGACGATTGAGACCTGAGACTGTGTCCATGGCAACTAAGGTTCCATTTGAACTTGTATTTATTCTCCCTCCAGTGGTCTTTCTCCACTCTGGCCGTCTCTCTGATATTTAGCCACTTCTGTTTTCCACTTCTGCCTCTGCCAGGTTCACATGTGACGCTAGCCTACTAAAAGAGCAAACATTTCCCACTTAACCATAAAACAATCACAAATCACAAATCCTATCGGAGTTAGCTAGACTTAGCAAGACAGTTTATTGCCCAAGTGACCCTGAAGGCTTCAGTAAAATATATGAAGGCTGTTTCCAGGCTGTTTCCAAAAGGCAAACAGTGGCGCAAGTGCTTGTGTCCTCTTCAGCCCCCCTCCCTCTGTGGGCATGTCTCTGGTCCAAAAGGTCACCCTGGTCTCGCCTCGTCTCGTCTCGCCTTTGCTCCCGTCTGCTAGGTCAGCAGAACGCTACGGAGCGTGGAGCTCCTGCCGGACATCAGGGCTCAGCAAACCGCCAGGAAACAAGGGGGACACGGAAGCCTCGTCGGAAAAATAACATCCTCAACCGACAACTCTCCCTCTCACCCATCATGCTCTCATACATACACACACACACACACACACACACCCCACATTCTCCCACACACGGACACACAAATTCACCCACCCATACACAATCACACATATGAAGACATCTATTCTGGTGTGTCAAAAAATGAATCATAACCACTAGTTAAGTATCCCTCTCAGAATGACTAAACTAAATAAATTCACGAGATAGCTCCAATAAAAACATTTACAGCCTCACACAACTTGTTGAATAACGCTATAAGATATAACAAAATGGTCTTAAATTCAAATGACCTTGACATAATCCTAGGGCCACACAGAAAGGTCACTCTTACATCACTGACAGTAATGCTATGGTCATTGAGGCCACTATGCCTAGAGATTGGCATGGTTTTATTTCAGTTAGCCTAATAACTGGTTTCATTTGCATTGAGAGATGATCTTATGGAAAGTACCAAAAGTACCAGCCAGTCGTGAGATATGGTGAAGGGTATGTTATGATGTGGGGTTATTTTAATTCCAAAGGCCAGGGGAACTTTATCTGGATGCATAGTATCCTGGATCCATGAAATAACTGGCCTTTAAAAAGAATGGGAATTTAACATAGGGGTATGTATACTTATGAGCCCCTCTATTTTAAGGAAGAGCATTTAACTACGATACATTATTCATTCACAAAGAAAATTGGTGTCCTTAAAGGTTGGATTTTTCCTCATTTTTTTAATTAAGGCATTAAGATCAATTCCCAAAAGCAAAAGATGATTTTGTTATTCCTCTTTTAAGTCAACTTTAGCATGTGTATGTACAGGGTATGTAAACTCCTGGTTTCAACTGTATCAGCAGCCTCATGAAAATCCCTGTGAAGCCTCAACAGTCCCACCCCCTTTACCCACGGCTCTGCCGTCTCCCCTGGGATCTCAGAACATTCCAGAACAGACAGGGGATCCCGTGTGGAGGCCCTGTTAGGGCCTGCCCCAGCCAAGCGCACACACACACACACACACACACACACACACACACACACACACACACACACACACACACACACACACACACACACACACACACACACACACACACACACACACACACACACACACACACACACACACGACTGACAGAGCACCTTAAAAAGGCTATGAATAACCTGAAGGGCTATATTATCACCCACTGACTCAACACGTCACCTTATTCAGCACTAGTTTATCACAGATGTTCAGAGAATCTATATACTGAAATGTAAATCTATACTATTTTGGGTTGTACATCCATTTTTGCCTCTCAATTCATTCCATGAAAGCATGCATCAGTGTGTGTTGGTGAATTACACATCATGAATTTCCTGTGGTGACCACTAGAAGATGGAACAGCCCCACAAAGCCGGTGAGGTCATTATGAAAGCTCCTGTTTCCCTCAGAGTGAGGGAAGGCCATGTTGTGGAGGGTGAGAAAGACAGAGAAACTGATATCAAGCTGGGGCTGACCCTGAGTCACCAGTGTGTGTGTGTGTGTGTGTGTGTGTGTGTGTGTCAAATACCAACCTTTGAAAATGTCTTTCCTCCTTTGAGCTCCTGCAGAGTGAAACAAACAGAGAGAAAAAAGAACAAATGACTATGTGACAGATTTCCCCCACACTGACAAAGCCACTGCCCTAAAGTACACTCCTGACCTTTCACCTCCACTGATCCATAGTCAGTGTGCTCTCACACCAAAAGCCTGCCACAGATGTCTCTGCTGCTTGTGACACTGATAGCAGATCAGCCGCTAGTTATACAACAAGACAGAGAGAGCAGCTCGTAATGCCTGCGCTGTGTATACGGTCACTATGGAGATGGCAACAACAAAGACTGAAGGATAGTGGTCATGTAAATTGAAAGGGAACTACAATACATTCTAATCAGTAACCATGAGAGTCAAACATGGCCAGGTAGGTGCTGGTAATGGAACCGATTTGGCCCAGGTCTGAACCGGATTCATGCCAGAGATGGGGGCTATGTGGTCTCTGGTATGTTGGCTGTTGGCTGTTGAGTGTTGACAGGGAAACTCACTCAATGCACTGAGCAGTTTCAGGAATTCACTCAGTGTTGGGAAGTCACCAGCTCTGCTGGGAAGTAACTGGGAAAAAACGCACAAAGGTTGCAGCTGACGTGGAGTTACATTTGTACAGTCTAACTGGCCTTACAAGGAACCAATATGTGAATGGGTATTCACTGGAGCTAACCAATTACCCAAATTGAGTTGCGGGATTGATTGAATTGACGTCTTTAGCTTTTCTGAGCCTCAAATGATTAACTGACCCACTGAAGGGTCTGCCCAGTAGGTTGAAGACATACAGTATGACTGCAGTGGAGGGTCACTTGAATGTTACTCCAAAAGAGGGAAAGAGGGACAAGAGCAGGCTATACGAATGTCTGTCTGTCTCTGTGTGTGTGTCTGTCTCTGTGTGTGTGTGTGTGTTTGTGTGTGTGTGTGTGTGTGTGTGTGTGTGTGTGTGGGAGACTCACCTTACGCACAGACACCCTACATATGCAGGGGTCCAGAACACCTGTGGTGGGGCTTGCGCTCATCTTGCACACAAAGGAGAACTTCTTTCGCCAGCGAACACAGTTCTCCTGGACCTCTTGTCTATAAGAGAGAGAGAGAGAGAGAGAGAGAGAGAGAAAGAAAGAGAGAAAGAAAGAACATTGTGAGCCATACTCTTGTGTAAAACTCCACCCAATTACATCTGACATGTTCATAAACATGGCTTGATATACTACACTACCATCCTGTCAGCATGGCCATTATTCTCTAAAGCAGTGTTGAAATAAGGGAGGATGGAGTTGAGCGGTTTGTGCTTAGTGCATTCTCAGCAGCAGTGTGTCTGGGTCTATGGACCAGGCCCGGGCATGCTCAGTCAAATTTAAACCGCAAGACTCAGGCAGTGGCTGCGGTCCAAGCTCTCCTGTGAACCACACACAGGAACAGGCCTTTTGGATCTCCACACCCTGTGGGAACGCATCGGCCCGTTTCTGAAACGCAACACCCCGTCAGCGTGCCTGGGAACCGGGGCAGTCAGCGGAGTCTGAGCTCCTGTCCCCATGGTTACCGCAAACGGCCCAAAGGGACCTGTATGTGTTCAATAAAGCAACACTTGTTGCGTCTTCAAAACAATGACACATTTTAAGATGAACACTTAAGATGAAAACCCTCCATGAAAACAAACATGGAGGACACTGAGCATCGTGAGAATGTCTCAAAAGCAAACAGTTTGGGGACGATAAGAGGCCAGTCAGAATGCTGACTCATTGGGATGGAGTAAATGTGCTTACTAGGGCAGATGTTTGCAAAAGTGTTTTTTTTCTTCAGCAGTGTGAACAGATCAAGTTGATTCAGCAAAGCAAGTCACGTTTTAGTTTTTTTCCTGTTGTTTGTTTCTCATGAAGCCTGCTGTGATTGTTCCAGAAGGTTCCCAAGATGCGAGCTGGCTGACCTCATTAACTATTATTCTCTTGGCAGACTGTGCTGTGATGGCAATCATCTTCTTTGCACTCCTCACTCTCCCTCTCTCGTCCTCCTCCTCCTCCTCTGCACTCTCTCTATTCCAATCCCTTGCCTTCTTTTGCTTTTCATCAAAATGCAAAGCAACAACAAAATAAAGCACATCTACAACCACTGCCAAACAGCCGTTTGAAAACTGGATTAAGGTTAAACAGAGACAAATGTCTATACAAAGGTATTGAGCAAAACCCTCAGATAACCATAACCACAGGGCAAACAGAGAAATCCCACTTGGTAACATAAGCTTTTTACAAATACCACCAACAATTATATTATTATGCTGCTTTTAAATATTGATGTACTGATTTGAGAGTAACTGAAAACCAGTATTTGCATAGCACCTGTGAGCTACCTGTTTTCATAGCTGTCGAGACATGCCTGACTAGTCATGGGTTGATCAAGTATGAAGTGGGAGTTATAAGCCATAAAAGTGAACTCATCTGTGTTGCTTCACCCTTTGAGTCTGTTGTAAGTATTCATAGTCTACTGTTATAGGACACAGTTATAGGACCCAGGGCAGGGGTCACCTCTGTGCAAGGTGTCCTGCCTGGCACTCAAACCGTGATCAGTGCAGACCTGGGGGTCGTTTCTAGAAAGCATCGTTTGCTAACTTGCGTCGCAACCTTGGTAGTTCGCGCCATCGTTCTTGGATTTGGTGTTTCTAGAAAGAGTAGTTCGAACTCTCAATCGCAAACAAGGACGCAAAGTTTGGTCGTTTGAACTACTGCCCCTAGGCAGTTGCACTTGTGTCGTTCCTTGGTAGTTCCTGTTGGTGTCCGGAGCGCCTAACCAAAAATCACAACCGCCTAAACAAAAATTGCGAAGTGGATGTTTATCTCGTGACTCAATGATTGATCTATCCTGTAGCTTAATTTTGATTAAGACACTGACTCCCCTACTTGGCTCATTCTTGCTATTTATGTTAATTCAAGTATTGCCTTGCTTTTAGTATTATAATCTTCACAGACCCTTACAACAATAGTGACAAATGGTGTAGTGGCTAAAGCAGATGACTTATTATCCCAACGTTGTAAGTTCGATTTTCTTATGATGTGAAATTGTCCTCTTGCTTCTCGCTACCTGCAGGTGAACTAGTGTGACATGTAGATTCAATTGTTTTTGACTGATGTCTTGTACCTATGGTCTCTCGATGTAGAGTAACTATATACATACATATGTATGGTCAAAACTTATTGTTGTGTCTCGTAGGCCTACTCTTACTCAGAGGTGAAAAGAAGAGATAGGATGTGAACTCCGTCCGAGCGCGTAGTGCACTGACGCGCTGCCGTTAGGCCACGAGACAGTTGATAACATTTGCGATACCCAGACATTCGTCCAGGCTATACATTTTTTCCAACAGATATTTAACACAAATAATGGCACATAGGCTATTGGTCGGCTTCAGTAAAATGTTTTATATACTTGCAATTAATACATTTCATTGGCATTCAGATTCAGATTCAGCTTCGGCATACTTTATTACCATAGTGAACAACAACAAAGAACAAAAAAAATATGCTTATTGCAATTACTTTTTCTCTCTCTGTGTGTGTGTGTGTGTATATTTGTATGAGTTGGTGTGGCTCATGGCTTTGAAATAACTATGCCCACCGGGCTGTGAGCAGAAACTGTGTGAAGGGGCCTTTCTGAGGCAATATTCTTTTATCTGTCCCTCAAGTACATTCCCACTCCTGTCAAGCCCGCTGCACACACACAATCAGTCGCAGTAAACAATGCCGAGAGGCAGCCAGTGGAAAATAATGCCTTTGTACACCAGGTTTCACTGACTTCATTATTTTCAAAAGAAACCTTCAAAGCCCTCGTGCTTGTCATTCAAGGGCATGTACACATCATTTGGGCCACCTCCGGGGTGGGTTCGAGCATACGGAATGGACTGCCATGATCTGATGGGGGAGTGTGAGGTCTAGAAAAGCAATGGACCATAGACTAATAAAGAGGGATAGATAGATGAATAGATTGATAGATTGATGGATGGATGGATGGATAGATAGATAGATAGATGGATAAATGGATAGATAGATGGATAGATCAATAGATGGATAGATAGATAGATAGATAGACACAGAGTAAGACAGACTGACAGACAGACGACTAAAGAAAGAGACAGTATTTCTAGAGGACAGTATTTCTAGAGGACATAATCTTTCCCGAAAGCTGGCTGTCACTCCAAAGAGGACTCAAAGTCCTTCTGTGGTCAGGGGCAGATAAATCAGGTCCCCTGCGAGAGGGGGGGCAGTAGCCCGCACGGGCTGCCCGATCTCGTGCCTGAGCAATAAAAGTGTCAAAAGAGGACCATAAATCCTCCTCTGTCCTCCTCACTATCTCCCTCTCCCCGACAGAGCGGTGAAACGAGAAAGTGGGTCAGTATGCCCTCTTCTCTCTTTTCATCCTCGACTCCCTCCATCCTTCACTCCTCTTCCTTCCTTCCCTCTCTCTCTCTCCCTCTCTCCCTCCCTCTGTTTTCATATGACAGCATCAGCATCCCCTCTGGTGCTGCTGTGAATCAGCACACTGAGATGAGCCTCTACAGTCAAGGGCAAAGAGCCATTAACCAAATCCTGTTAGCGCCGCTGCAAACAGAGGCTGAAACCAGGGCAAACGCGTCGGCTACGGAGAGAGCGCACCAGAATGGGGCAACTACTTCACAAGACGGAGAGGAACTGACACAATGATAGACTTAACTGCAATTTCCCTCCTGGTTGTCACAATTGCACTGAACTGACAACACGAAGCCACAAACACAGTCACTACACACACACACACACACACACACACACTACACACACACACACACACACACACACTACAAATGCACACAAATGTGTGTGTTGAGTTGTGATGGCAGAAGCTGGTGAGCTGGAGAGGTGGTGTGGAGCCCTGTGGTGGGACCGTGCCACTGAGAGGGCAGTGCCCTCCTCCACCTCCTGCTGTGGCGGGCACAGCGCCAGGGCATCTGCCAGGGCTCCACGCCCCCATCTCAGGATTATCCTCCGCCATGACACATTGTCCACGTGCCGCGCCGTCCGGCTGGCTTGTTGGCACGGGCCGCCGGCCCCACTGACCTCAGAGTGGGATATCCTTCCCCCTTTCACACCCAACAGGTCAGATTGTGTACACAGCCACCCACACACACACACACACACACACACACACACCCATACACACACACACACACACACACACACACACACACACACACACACACACACACACACACACACACACACACACACACACACACACACACACACACACACACACACGTCATCATCATCATCATCATCATCACTCACTCACTGATACACTCCTACTAAGTACACATACACGCTCACAAAAATGCTTCACAACTTCACACATCAAAGCATTCTTAAATACACACAGGCACACAGACACTCACACACACACACACACATATCCACACATGCACACAAAGACACACACACACACACATATACATATGGCCATCCGGTTAGAGTTGTGCGTGACACACACACACACAAACACGGACATCCTCAGGAGTACACACACAGACGGCGCATCTAGGCCGCTTCCTTCCTCTCTCTCTCTCACACGCGGATGACCGCTGCGGGGACCCCCCCCCCCTCGGACCTCCTGTGATCCAGGAGCCCGGTGAGCACCATGCCATACGGATACAGCTGGAGGATGAGTCACGAGCATGACCCCATGACCCCGACGCCCGAGCCAAGCGCTCCGCTCCGCACCTCCTCATTCCCACAGGCGGCCGCCAGCTGACGGGCATGACCCCAATCACTGGAGTCCGGCCAGGATCGGAGATCATAATAATAACATTCATCTGTATTGAAATATATGGGAATTATCTCCAAAACCTACTGCAGGAGGGGACCGAGCTAGAAGATATACATGTGGACAAAGGGAGTGAGAGGAACAGAACACAGATGGACATATTTATCAGAGAGAGATGACCAGAGAAAAGAACTAATAGCGTACTGTGGATAACCTTGAAAAAGCTGGCCAGGAAAATGTTTTTTTTGAAAGAGCCGAACCTAAAACAGTCTGTTAACAGACTTCATCAACATCAGCAGGGAGAGACGGAAACCAGACAGGTTTCCCTTTTCTCTGGGTTTACAGACACACAAAAACACACACACAAAAACACACACACAAAATGCATGCACACACACCCGCACATGTTCGTGCATGCACACACACCCCCGCACATGTGCAGGCACACACACACACGCACACTCACACACACACACACACACACACACACACAAACAAAAAGCATGCACGCGCACACACACACACACACACACACACACACACACACACACACACACACACACACACACAGACAGAGACAGAGACACACACAGACCTTGCAAACAGACAAAACACAGCATCACTGACAGTCATCTGGCCCCAGAAGAAGAAGCACACATGCGGCAGCCAGGCCTCCTACACAGAGGGCTATCTATAGTACAGACAGACCCAGATAAAACCTGTCTCTCTCTCTCTCTCTCTCTCTCTCTCTCTCTCTCTCTCTCTCTCTCTCTCTCTCTCTCTCTATAGTGCAGACAGACCCAGATAAAACCTGTCTCTCTCTCTCTCTCTCTCTATAGTGCAGACAGACCAGATCAAACTTGTCTCTCTCTCTCTCTCTCTATAGTGCAGACAGACCCAGATAAAACCTGTCTCTCTCTCTCTCTCTCTCTCTATAGTGCAGACAGACCAGATAAAACCTGTCTCTCTCTCTCTCTCTCTCTCTCTCTCTCTCTCTCTCTATAGTGCAGACAGACCAGATCAAACCTGTCTCTCTCTCTCTCTCTCTCTCTATAGTGCAGACAGACCAGATCAAACTTGTCTCTCTCTCTCTCTCTCTCTATAGTGCAGACAGACCCAGATAAAACCTGTCTCTCTCTCTCTCTCTCTCTATAGTGCAGACAGACCCAGATAAAACCTGTCTCTCTCTCTCTCTCTCTCTCTCTCTCTATAGTGCAGACAGACCAGATCAAACCTCTCTCTCTCTCTCTCTCTCTCTATAGTGCAGACAGACCAGATCAAACCTGTCTCTCTCTCTCTCTATAGTGCAGACAGACCAGATCAAACGTGTCTCTCTCTCTCTCTATAGTGCAGACAGACCAGATCAAACGTGTCTCTCTCTATAGTGCAGACAGACCAGATCAAACGTGTCTCTCTCTATAGTGCAGACAGACCAGATCAAACGTGTCTCTCTCTATAGTGCAGACAGACCAGATCAAACGTGTCTCTCTCTGCTCTGTGACTGGCTGTCTGCTCTCTAGCTCTCATTACTCCTCTAGCTCCTCGCCTCCATCCTCCCTGTCTAAGTCTGGCCTGCTCCTCGCCTCCATCCTCCCTGTCTAAGTCTGGCCTGTCTCTTTAGCCTCCATCCTCCCTGTCTAAGTCTGGCCTGGCTCTTTAGCCTTGGCCTAGAAAAAAGCTGTTGTCATTTCCTCAAACGGTTCTCTGTCTCTCACTCTATGTGTGCGCTCGCTGCCTTTACTTGTTAAGTTTTCTCCTGTCAGTGAAAGACTGTCAATGTCAATATAAAGACAACTTTTCAATGTGACAAGACAACTTGGCTTTTTCAAACACAGTGTCAATCCACTCCTCTCACAAATCTCATCTGACACAATTTAAGTTCTCCTAGATTAAAACAAAACAACAAAAACTCTCTGTGTCATGGTATCAGTAACATGACACAGCAAATCCTGTCGCTATGTGACTGCCGTCCAGAGATACGCATTC
Organism: Alosa pseudoharengus; assembly: GCF_046254945.1. Classification (NCBI taxonomy): domain Eukaryota; kingdom Metazoa; phylum Chordata; class Actinopteri; order Clupeiformes; family Clupeidae; genus Alosa; species Alosa pseudoharengus. The sequence goes on along the minus strand of NW_027468609.1, from coordinate 5,883,492 downwards.
AAGCCTGTCTGGAACCCTTTTAAAAGTGTCCAATGAATGGACACGATTGTTCAAGGGAAGAATTTGGGACAATTTCACAGAGCAGTGACTGTAGCAGGGATGAACATGATATGTAACTGGATGGAGAGAGGGAGGAGAAAAAAGAGAAAGAGCGAAAGAGAAAAAGGGGAACAGAATAAGTGCACAAGAGAGAGAGAGAGAAAGAAAGAAAGAAAGAGAGAGAGAGCAAGAGAGAGAGAGAGAGAGAGAGAGAGACAGAGCCTGCAATGAAGGATTCATCTGTATATTTGGAGTTTAAATTGAGAGGGGGGGGAACACAAAAGGGGGAAAAATTGCATGAATTTCCAGACATCTATTTCTGAAGCGTACTGAAAACAAGCCCAGCACTGTCAGTGTAATCACTGCTGGAGAAGACCATACACAAGTATCAGGGCTCCCCTATCCCTAACAGGGGCACAAACACACACACACACACAGAGAGAGAGAGAGAGAGAGAGAGAGAGAGAGAGAGAGAGTGAGAAAACAGTAGCGACTTGAGAGATAGCTGGCACAAGCCTGATAAAGATCCGATACCATTAATGTTATGTAAAAGACGACAACACAGAAACACACAGAAACACAAGCACACACACACAAACACTTAACTATGACCTTTATAGAGCCATGATTAAGATTGTAAACCTGTGACATTTTAACTTGTTTGTATTAACTGTACACACACTACAACAACTGAACACATGCATGTAAACAAAGGATAAGAACTGTCATGGACAGAACGTTCTTGATGTTATTGCTTAATCCTAAAAATGAATGGTGATAGGGCGTTTTTCTTTTCTGCCCCTCAACTCTGAGAAATGAAGTCCTGTCCCACTATAAGTAGCTTTAAATCCAATTTAAAGACTTTTGTATTTTTATTTAATTTTTGCCACTTCAATTTTTGTTTTCATTACTATATTTATTGATTTCTGTGAGCACTTTGGGTCAATTGATTTGCGTTTTAAGTGTGCTATATAAATAAATGTGACTTGACTTGACAATAACAAATTTTGTGTGTGTGTGTGTGTGTGTGTGTGTGTGTGTGTGTGTGTGTGTGAGTGTGAGTGTGTGTGTGTGTGTGTGTGTGTTTGAGTGAATGAGAGAGAGACTGAAAGATATACAACAATCAGAAAGACAGAACAAGACACAAACAAACATACACACATGGACAGATGGACACACACGGCAGCAGAGATCATCTCTGCAAACAAGATTTCCTCACAGCAGTGGTGTTTCCCGTGTGTGTGTTGCGTCTACTGTGCTTGATCACCCTCAAATTTAATTTATATAGTGTATTTAGTATTTAGTTTTGTTAGTTTTCTTATCTGTCTTATCTTCTACTGTCTTTATTGTACAGTGGATTTTAGTTATATGTTTATACTTATGTTTACCATTTCTGCTGTAAGTGCATGTTGTGTGTGATGTCTGTATGCTACTGAGACCCTTGAATTTCCCCTTGGGGATCAATAAAGTATCTATCTATCTATCTATCTAATCGTTGCACAGTCTAGTGGTCAAATCACAAGTTCTGCATCACCTGCTCTCACACACACACACACACACACACACACACACACACACACACACACACACACACACACACACACACACACACAGTCTGTTGCTGGTTCCTATAGACAAGCCTCATTTCGATTCACAGTTGGCTGCTTCCTCCTCTCAGTTTCCTCTTTATAGCCAACACGTGTCCTCTCCCTCTCACACTCACACTGAAAGACACACACACTTTTTTACACGCTCTCTCTCACACACACACACACACACACACACACACGCTCTCTCTCTCACACACACACACACACACACACACACACACACACACACACACAGACACACACACACACACATGCTAAAGCACAATATTTCTTTATGAATCCATTTTAGTAATATAATGCAAAGGCCAAAGACGAGCTAATACATGCCCTAGACAAAGAACTTTGCAGGTGGGTAAACCTTGGACACACATGCACACACATACACATGCACACAAAAACACCCTTGGTGGACAATATTATGTAACACCTGCAGACGGTACACCTGCATGTATGTGTATGTGTGTGAGTGTGTGTGTGCGTGGGTGTGTGAGTGTGTGTGTGCGTGTGTGAGTGTGTGTGGGTGTGTGTGTGAGTGTGTGTGTGGGTGGGTGTGTGAGTGTGTGTGTGAGTGGGTGTTTGAGTGTGAGTGTGTGTGTGAGTGTGTGTGTGCGAGTGTGTGTGTGCGTGTGTGAGTGTGTGTGTGGGTGGGTGTGTGAGTGTGTGTGTGTGTGTGAGTGTGTGTGTGGGTGTGTGAGTGAGTGTGTGTGTGAGTGTGTGCGTAGGTGTGTGAGTGTGTGTGTGGGTGTGTGTGTGAGTGTGTGTGTGGGTGGGTGTGTGAGTGTGTGTGTGTGTGTGAGTGTGTGTGTGAGTGAGTGTGTGTGTGGGTGTGTGAGTGTGTGTGTGGGTGTGTGAGTGTGTGTGTGAGTGTGTGTGTGAGTGTGAGTGTGTGTGTGAGTGTGTGCGTAGGTGTGTGTCAAAGAAAGAGTGGAT